>NC_074677.1:2293199-2370556 GCF_029448725.1 Salvelinus fontinalis
CTAGGTACATATGAACCAGGTATAGACTTGGTACATATGAACCAGGTATAGACTTGGTACATATGAACCAGGTATAGACTAGGTACATATGAACCAGGTATAGACTTGGTTCTGTAGATAACTGAAAAACTATAGCCTAACTTTCATTGATTAAATGAAGGGAAGTTTATTTAAAATACATCCCATTACATAAAGCATATCAACTAAGATCTGTGTTAAAGACACATACTTTTCTATTTTATTGTTTGTGAGAAATGGACCTATTATAATTACCAACAATTGTCAAAGAGCAAACCAAGAGATCCTCCCTGCTCCGCTAGATAAATCGTTGTGTCCTGTATTAGATGTATCCTGTATTAGATGTGGTCTGTATTAGATGTGGTCTGTATTAGATGTGGTCTGTATTAGATGTGGTCTGTATTAGATGTGGTCTGTATTAGATGTGTCCTGTATTAGATGTGGTCTGTATTAGATGTGTCCTGTATTAGATGTGTCCTGTATAACTGTATTAGATGTGGTCTGTATTAGACGTGTCCTGTATTAGATGTGTCCTGTATAACTGTATTAGATGTGGTCTGTATTAGACGTGTCCTGTATTAGATGTGGTCTGTATTAGATGTGTCCTGTATTAGATGTGTCCTGTATTAGACGTGTCCTGTATTAGACGTGTCCTGTATTAGACGTGTCCTGTATTAGACGTGTCCTGTATTAGACGTGTCCTGTATAACTGTATTAGATGTGTCCTGTATTAGACGTGTCCTGTATTGTGTATAACTGTATTAGATGTGGTCTGTATTAGACGTGTCCTGTTTTAGATGTGGTCTGTATTAGATGTGTCCTGTATTAGATGTGTCCTGTATTAGATGTGTCCTGTATTAGACGTGTCCTGTATTAGATGTGGTCTGTATTAGATGTGGTCTGTATTAGACATGTCCTGTATTGTGTATAACTGTATTAGACGTGTCCTGTATTAGATGTGTCCTGTATTAGACGTGTCCTGTATTAGACGTGTCCTGTATTAGACGTGTCCTGTATTAGACGTGTCCTGTATTAGACGTGTCCTGTATTAGACGTGTCCTGTATTAGACGTGTCCTGTATTAGACGTGTCCTGTATTGTGTATAACTGTATTAGACATGTCCTGTATTGTGTATAACTGTATTAGACATGTCCTGTATTGTGTATAACTGTATTAGACGTGTCCTGTATTAGATGTGTCCTGTATTGTGTATAACTGTATTAGATGTGGTCTGTATTAGACGTGTCCTGTATTAGATGTGGTCTGTATTAGATGTGTCCTGTATTAGATGTGTCCTGTATTAGATGTGTCCTGTATTAGACGTGTCCTGTATTAGATGTGTCCTGTATTAGACGTGTCCTGTATAACTGTATTAGATGTGTCCTGTATTAGACGTGTCCTGTATTAGATGTGTCCTGTATTAGACGTGTCCTGTATTAGATGTGGTCTGTATTAGATGTGGTCTGTATTAGACATGTCCTGTATTGTGTATAACTGTATTAGACGTGTCCTGTATTAGATGTGTCCTGTATTAGACGTGTCCTGTATTAGATGTGTCCTGTATTAGACGTGTCCTGTATTGTGTATAACTGTATTAGACATGTCCTGTATTGTGTATAACTGTATTAGACGTGTCCTGTATTAGATGTGTCCTGTATAACTGTATTAGATGTGTCCTGTATTAGATGTGTCCTGTATTAGACGTGTCCTGTATTAGATGTGTCCTGTATTAGACGTGTCCTGTATTAGATGTGGTCTGTATTAGATGTGGTCTGTATTAGACATGTCCTGTATTGTGTATAACTGTATTAGACGTGTCCTGTATTAGATGTGTCCTGTATTAGACGTGTCCTGTATTAGATGTGTCCTGTATTAGACGTGTCCTGTATTGTGTATAACTGTATTAGACATGTCCTGTATTGTGTATAACTGTATTAGACGTGTCCTGTATTAGATGTGTCCTGTATAACTGTATTAGATGTGTCCTGTATTAGATGTGGTCTGTATTAGACGTGTCCTGTATTAGACGTGTCCTGTATTAGACGTGTCCTGTATTAGACGTGTCCTGTATTAGACGTGTCCTGTATTAGACGTGTCCTGTATTAGACGTGTCCTGTATTCGATGTATAACTGTATTAGATGTGGTCTGTATTAGATGTGGTCTGTATTAGATGTGTCCTGTATTAGATGTGTCCTGTATTAGATGTGTCCTGTATTAGACGTGTCCTGTATTAGATGTGTCCTGTATAACTGTATTAGATGTGTCCTTTATTAGACGTGTCCTGTATTAGATGTGGTCTGTATTAGATGTGGTCTGTATTAGACGTGTCCTGTATTGTGTATAACTGTATTAGACGTGTCCCGTATTAGATGTGTCCTGTATTAGATGTGTCCTGTATTAGATGTGTCCTGTATTAGATGTGTCCTGTATTAGATGTGTCCTGTATTAGATGTGTCCTGTATTAGATGTGTTCTGTATTAGATGTGGTCTGTATCACTGTATTAGATGTGTCCTGTATTAGACGTGTCCTGTATTAGATGTGTCCTGTAATAGATGTGTCCTGTAATAGATGTGTCCTGTAATAGATGTGTCCTGTATTAGATGTGGTCTGTATTAGATGTGTCCTGTATTAGATGTGTCCTGTATTAGATGTGTCCTGTATTAGATGTGTCCTGTATTAGATGTGTCCTGTATTAGACGTGTCCTGTATTAGATGTGGTCTGTATTAGACGTGTCCTGTATTGTGTATAACTGTATTAGACGTGTTCTGTATTAGATGTGGTCTGTATTAGATGTGTCCTGTATTGTGTATAACTGTATTAGATGTGTCCTGTATTAGATGTGTCCTGTATTAGATGTGTCCTGTATTAGATGTGTCCTGTATTAGATGTGGTCTGTATTAGATGTGTCCTGTATTAGACGTGTCCTGTATTAGACGTGTCCCGTATTAGACGAGTCCCGTATTAGACGAGTCCCGTATTAGATGTGTCCCGTATTAGATGTGTCCTGCCGTTTCCAGCTACAATAGTCATTTACAACATTAACAATGTCTACACTGTATTTCTGATCAATTTGATGTTATTTTAAATGGACAAAAAATGTGCTTTTCTTTCAAAAACAAGGACATTTCTAAGTGACCAGGTTGGTTGGATAGATGGACAGATGCAAGAAAAAGTATGTGAACCCTTTGAAATTACCTGGTTATCTGATCTTCGTTTAAGTCACAACAATAGACAAACACAGTGTGCTTAAAAAACGTATTGTCAATAGGGGGGGCGCTCTTTTCACTTTGGAAAAAAATTGTGCCCAAATTAAACTGCCTCGTACTCTATTCTAGATTGTACAATATGCATATTATTATTACTATTGGATAGAAAACACTCTCAAGTTTCTAAAAGTGTTTGAATTATATCTGTGAGTAAAACAGAACTCATTTGGCAGCAAACTTCCATACAGGAAGTGAAAAATCTGAAAACGATGCTCTGTTCCAGGGCCTGCCTATTCAATTGCCTAATATTTATCGATATGCATGCACTGCATACGCCTTCCACTAGATGTCAACAGGCAGTGGAAGGTGGAATGGGGTGTCTAGCTTGATCTGAGGTCGAACAAGAGCTTTTGGAGTGACAGGTCAGCCATTTTGTCAGTTTTCCAAGGCGCGCGAAGTACGTCGACATTGGCTTCTGATAAGCGTTCGGTATACACGGCGAATATCTCCGGCTCTGATTTTATTTGATACATATGATAATAACATCATAAAGTAGGTTTTTTCAACCGAGTTTTATCAGTTTATTCAACGTTTATTGGGACTTTTGGAGTTTTCCGTTCTTTGCGCCAAGAGAGGATGGGTATGTTAGTAACCTTGGCTAGCATTGTGGCGCGAATTCGACAGAAGAAATGGACATTCTAAAACCAAACAACGATTTATTCTGGACCAAGGACTCCTTGTACAACATTCTGATGGAAGCTCAGCAAAAGTAAGAAAAAATGTATGATGTTATTTCGTATTTCTGTGTAAAATATTGACTCCTATTCTCCGCCGTGTTGGTGAGTGCTGTCTCACAATAACGCAAGCTGTATGTTATGGTAAAGTTATCTTTTAAAATCTAACACAGCGGTTGCATTAAGAACCAGTGTATCTTTCATTTGCCATACAACAAGTATTTTTATGTAAAGTTTATGATGAGTTCTTTGGTCAGATTAGGTGAGTGTCCAAAATATCTCCAGACATTCTGGGAAAATGTTGCTACATATTCACAATGTATAACCACGATTTCAGCGCTAAATATGCACATTTTCGAACAAAACATAAGTGTATTGTATAACATGATGTTATAAGACTGTCATCTGATGAAGTTGTCCAAAGGTTAGTGATTCATTTTATATTTTTGATGGTTTTTGCGAAAGCTACCTTTGCGGTAAATAAATGCGTTTGTGTGTTTGGCTATTGTGGTAAGCTAATATAATTCTACATTGTGTTTTCGCTGTAAAACACTTTAAAAGAATCGGAAATATTGGCTGGATTCACAAGATGTTTATCTTTCATTTGCTGTACACCATGTATTTTTCATAAATGTTTTATGATGAGTATTTATGTATTTCACGTTGCTCTCTGTAATTATTCTGGCTGCTTCGGTGCTATTTGTGATGGTAGCTGCAATGTAAAACTATGATTTATACATCAAATATGCACATTTTCGAACAAAACATAAATGTATTGTATAACATGTTATAAGACTGTCATCTGATGAAGCTGTTTCTTGGTTAGTGACTAAGTATATCTCTATTTTGTCGGTTTTGTTAAGGCTACCTATGCGGTGTTTCCACATGGTGAAAATATGCGGTTGTGTGTTTGGCTATTGTGGTTAGCTAATAGAAATACATATTGTGTTTTCGCTGTAAAACATTTAAAAAATCCGAAATGATGGCTGGATTCACAATATGTTTATCTTTCATTTGCTGTATTGGACTTGCGATTTCATGAGAATTATATTATATGATATCCCTGTCCCGTTAGGCTAGGCTATGCTAGTCAGCTTTTTTTGATGAGGAGGATCCCGGATCCGGGATGGGTATCACTGAAAGGTGACTAGTAACACACAAATTATTGCATTTTTCTTGTCTATATCGAATAAACAATTGAAAAACATTCACAGTGTAGGTTGGAAAACATATGTGAACCCCCTAGGCTATTTGAGTCAGGAGTCAGCCATCCTGGAGTACAATCAATGAGACGCGATTGGAGATGTTGGTTAGAGCTGCCCTGGCCTATAAAAAACACTCACAAAATGTTAGTTTGCTATTCACAAGAAACATTGCCTGATGTGAACTTTGCCTCGAACAAATGAGATCTCAGAAGACCTAAGATTAAGAATTGTTGACTTGCATAAAGCTGGAAAGGGTTACAAAAGTATCTCTAAAAGCCTTGATGTTCATCAGTTCACTGTAAAACAAATTGTCTATAAATGGAGAAAGTTCAGCACTGTTGCTACTCTCCCTAGGAGTAGCCGTCCTGCAAGGATGACTGCAAGAGAACAGTGCAGAATGCTCAATGAGGTTAAGAAGAATCCTAGAGTGTCAGCTAAAGACTTACAGAAATCTCTGGAACATGTTAACATCTCTGTTGACAAGTCTACGATACGTAAAACACTAAACAAGATTGGTGTTTATGGGAGGACACCACGGAAGAAGCCACTGCTGTCCCCCAAAAAACATTGCTGCACGTCTGAAGTTTGCAAAAGAGTACCTGGATGTTCCACAGCGCTACTGGCAAAATAATCTGTGGACAGATGAAACTACAGTTGAGTTGTTTGGAAGGAACACACAACACTATGTGTGGAGAAATAAGGCACAGCACACCAACATCAAAACCTCATCCCAACTGTAAAGTATGGTGGAGGGAGCATCATGGTTTGGGGCTGCTTTGCTGCCTCAGGGCCTGGACGGCTTGCCTATCATCGACTGCCTGTTCACCCTGCTATCATCCAGAAGGCGAGGTCAGTACAGGTCCATCAAAGCAGGGACCGAGAGACTGAAAAACAGCTTCTATCTCAAGGCCATCAGACTGTTAAACAGCCATCACTAACTCAGAGAGACTGCTGCCTGCATTGAGACCCAAACACTGGCCAATTTAATAAATTGGATCACAAGTCACTTTATACAATGCACTCTAAATAATGCCACTTTAATAATGTTTACATATCTTATATTACTAATCTCATATGTATATAGTGTATTTTATACTATCTATTGCACCTTGCCTACGCCGCTCGGCCATCTCTCATCCATATAGTTATATGTACATATTCTTATTCCATCCCTTTAGATTTGTGTGTATTAGGTGGTAGTTGTGGAATTGTTAGGTTAGATTACTTGTTAGATATTACTGCACTGTCGGAACTAGAAGCACAAGCATTTCGCTACACTCGCATTAACATCTGCTAACCATGTGTATGCGACAAATAACATTTGATTTGAATGTTTACATGGTTTGTTCAATAAAGACATGAAAACGTATAATTGTTTGTGTGTTATTAGTTTAAGCAGACTATGTTTGTCTGTTGTTGTAACTTAGAGGAAGATCAGATTGATCCATTTATGCAGAAATCCAGGTAATTCCAAAGGGTTCACATACTTTTTCTTGCCACTGTAGATAGATAGATAGATTGTATCACCGCTATAGCCAGCGCCAACCCAGCCATAGATAGATAGATAGATAGATAGATAGATAGATAGATAGATAGATAGATAGATAGATAGATAGATAGATAGATAGATAGATAGATAGATACTGTAGATAGATACTGTAGATAGATAGATAGATACTGTAGATAGATAGATAGATACTGTAGATAGATAGATAGATAGATAGATAGATAGATAGATAGATAGATAGATAGATAGATAGATAGATAGATAGATTGTATCACCGCTGTAGCCAGCGCCACACCAGCCAGCTCAGTCTTCCCCAGGTGACCGCAGAACACCGTGCTGACAAAACTGATCAGAAAGATCATCAGCTGGGATATAACCTGGAGAGAACAGAGGAATTGATCACCATCATCCTGCCTCATATGAGCAGAAGAATAGCAGTTCAGCAACACTCGTAAATATTATAAGAAAATATATGGACCGACTAAAGATGCAGAAAAATAGGCATATTATCACCATCTTCCAATAACAACGGACCAATCACTGCAACAGTTACTTTGGTATGAACTAAAGGAATGATATTTAACCGGTAATTATTATAGACACCGTTCTTAGCCGGCAGTCTTACCACCGGTCCCGCTAGTTTCAGAAGTTGGCCAATCTCTTCTTTATAATGCACGGGGATCCAGCCACTGATCCGCCGCAGACAGCCGCAGCAGAACCCGGGTGACTCTACCGTGGAGTCGGTTACCGAAGCTTCATCACTTTTAGAATGTCCGTTCACTACGTTATCCGCGACAGCATTTGATTTAGAATGATCCATTCTGTGGTAGAGAGAGAGCGCCCGAAGGAGATATATGCGGCGGTAAGGATATGCCCAAGAAAACTTTAGAAACTCTTGTTGATACAGGACGGTCCTTTGGCGTGACTGAGTGTAGAGTAACAAATGAAAAATGTAGAGCGCACAGTAGGCTACAGCAGGGGGTCGACGCCGCCGCATGTGTTGGAGTTTGGGGCGTATTCTCGTCACCGTCTACCCAATCACGAGGATATTGCGTAAGTAGACTACAGACTACAGCCTTGTGAACGGACCTTTTGGTGGGATGTCTTGTGGGGAATGTATGGGTGTCCGAGCGGTGTGCTAGTAGTTTAAACAGACAGCTCGGTGCATTCAGCATGTCAACACCTCATACAAAAAACAAGTAGTGATGAAGTCAATCTCTCCTCCACTTTGAGCCTTGACAGATTTACATGCATATTACCAGTGGTGGAAAAAGTACTCAATTGTCAGTCTTGAATGAAAGTAAAGATGCCTTGTACGCTCTCGTTGGCTGGCCCTCGCTTCACACTCGTCGCCAAACCCACTGGCTCCAGGTCATCTACAAGACCCTGTTAGGTAAAGTCCCCCCTTATCTCAGCTCGCTGGTCACCATAGCAACGCCCACCCGTAGCACGCGCTCCAGCAGGTATATCTCTCTGGTCACCCCCAAAACCAATTCTTCCTTTGGCCGCCTCTCCTTCCAGTTCTCTGCTGCCAATGACTGGAACGAACTACAAAAATCTCTGAAACTGGAAACACTTATCTCCCTCACTAGCTTTAAGCACCAGCTGTCAGAGCAGCTCATAGATTACTGCACCTGTACATAGCCCATCTATAATTTCGCCCAAACAACTACCTCTTTACCTACTGTATTCATTTATTTTGCTCCTTTGCACCCCATTATTTCTATCTCTACTTTGCACCTTCTTCCACTGCAAACCAACCATTCCAGTGTTATTTTTTTTACTTGCTATATTGTATTTACTTCGCCACCATGGCCTTTTTATATTTTTTATTTATTTATTTATATATATATATCTTGTTTGCCTTCACCTCCCTTATCTCACCTCACTTGCTCATATTGTATATAGACTTATTTTCACTGTATTATTGACTGTATGTTTGTTTTACTCCATGTGTAACTCTGTGTTGTTGTATGTGTCGAACTGCTTTGCTTTATCTTGGCCAGGTCGCAATTGTAAATGAGAACGTGTTCTCAATTTGCCTACCTGGTTAAATAAAGGTGAAATAAAAAATAAAAAAATTAAAATAAAATAAAAATTTATACAAAATGACTAAAGTAAAAGTGAAAGTCACCCAATAAAATACTACTTGAGTAAAAGTATAAAAGTATTTGGTTTTAAATATATTTAAGTATCAAAACTAAAAGTAAAAGTATAAATCGTGTCAACTTCCTTATATTATGCAACCCACCAAACCTTGTTTGTATTTTATTTACAGATAGCCAGGGGAACACTCCAACACTCAGACATCATTACAGATAGCCAGGGGAACACTCCAACACTCAGACATCATTACAGATAGCCAGGGGCACACTCCAACACTCAGACATCATTACAGATAGCCAGGGGCACACTCCAACACTCAGACATCATTACAGATAGCCAGGGGCACACTCCAACACTCAGACATCATTACAGATAGCCAGGGGAACACTCCAACACTCAGACATCATTACAGATAGCCAGGGACACACTCCAACACTCAGACATCATTACAGATAGCCAGGGGAACACTCCAACACTCAGACATCATTACAGATAGCCAGGGGGACACTCCAACACTCAGACATCATTACAGATAGCCAGGGACACACTCCAACACTCAGACATCATTACAGATAGCCAGGGACACACTCCAACACTCAGACATCATTACAGATAGCCAGGGGAACACTCCAACACTCAGACATCATTACAGATAGCCAGGGGCACACTCCAACACTCAGACATCATTTACAGATAGCCAGGGGAACACTCCAACACTCAGACATCATTACAGATAGCCAGGGGAACACTCCAACACTCAGACATCATTACAGATAGCCAGGGACACACTCCAACACTCAGACATCATTACAGATAGCCAGGGGAACACTCCAACACTCAGACATCATTTACAGATAGCCAGGGGAACACTCCAACACTCAGACATCATTACAGATAGCCAGGGGAACACTCCAACACTCAGACATCATTACAGATAGCCAGGGGAACACTCCAACAGTCAGACATCATTACAGATAGCCAGGGGCACACTCCAACACTCAGACATCATTACAGATAGCCAGGGGAACACTCCAACACTCAGACATTATTACAGATAGCCAGGGCCACACTCCAACACTCAGACATCATTACAGATAGCCAGGGGAACACTCCAACACTCAGACATTATTACAGATAGCCAGGGCCTCACTCCAACACTCAGACATCATTACAGATAGCCAGGGCCTCACTCCAACACTCAGACATCATTACAGATAGCCAGGGCCACACTCCAACACTCAGACATCATTACAGATAGCCAGGGGCACACTCCAACACTCAGACATCATTACAGATAGCCAGGGCCTCACTCCAACACTCAGACATCATTTACATACGAAGCATTTGTGTTTAGTGAGTCCTCCAGATCAGAGGCAGTAGGGATGACCAGGGATGTTCTCTGTTTAGTGAGTCCTCCAGATCAGAGGCAGTAGGGATGACCAGGGATGTTCTCTGTTTAGTGAGTCCTCCAGATCAGAGGCAGTGGGGATGACCAGGGATGTTCTCTGTTTAGTGAGTCCTCCAGATCAGAGGCAGTAGGGATGACCAGGGGTGTTCTCTGTTTAGTGAGTCCACCAGATCAGAGGCAGTAGGGATGACCAAGGATGTTCTCTGTTTAGTGAGTCCTCCAGATCAGAGGCAGTAGGGACGACCAGGGATGTTCTCTGTTTAGTGAGTCCACCAGATCAGAGGCAGTAGGGATGACCAGGGATGTTCTCTGTTTAGTGAGTCCTCCAGATCAGAGGCAGTAGGGATGACCAGGGATGTTCTCTGTTTAGTGAGTCCTCCAGATCAGAGACAGTAGAGATGACCAGGGATGTTCTCTGTTTAGTGAGTCCTCCAGATCAGAGGCAGTAGGGATGGCCAGGGATGTTCTCTGTTTAGTGAGTCCACCAGATCAGAGGCAGTAGGGATGACCAGGGATGTTCTCTGTTTAGTGAGTCCTCCAGATGAGAGGCAGTAGGGATGACCAGGGATGTTCTCTGTTTAGTGAGTCCTCCAGATCAGAGGCAGTAGAGATGACCAGGGATGTTCTCTGTTTAGTGACTCCTCCAGATCAGAGGCAGTAGGGATGACCAGGGTTGTTCTCTGTTTAGTGAGTCCTCCAGATCAGAGGCAGTAGGGATGACCAGGGATGTTCTCTGTTTAGTGAGTCCTCCAGATTAGAGGCAGTAGGGATGACCAGGGATGTTCTCTGTTTAGTAAATCCTCCAGATCAGAGGCAGTAGGGATGACCAGGGATGTTCTCTGTTTAGTGAGTCCTCCAGATCAGAGGCAGTATGGATGACCAGGGATGTTCTCTGTTTAGTGAGTCCACCAGATCAGAGGCAGTAGGGATGACCAGGGATGTTCTCTGTTTAGTGAGTCCTCCAGATCAGAGGCAGTAGGGACGACCAGGGATGTTCTCTGTTTAGTGAGTCCACCAGATCAGAGGCAGTAGGGATGACCAGGGATGTTCTCTGTTTAGTGACTCCTCCAGATCAGAGGCAGTAGGGATGACCAGGGTTGTTCTCTGTTTAGTGAGTCCTCCAGATCAGAGGCAGTAGGGATGACCAGGGATGTTCTCTGTTTAGTGAGTCCTCCAGATTAGAGGCAGTAGGGATGACCAGGGATGTTCTCTGTTTAGTAAGTCCTCCAGATCAGAGGCAGTAGGGATGACCAGGGATGTTCTCTGTTTAGTGAGTCCTCCAGATCAGAGACAGTAGGGATGACCAGGGATGTTCTCTGTTTAGTGAGTCCTCCAGATCAGAGGCAGTAGGGATGACCAGGGTTGTTCTCTGTTTAGTGAGTCCTCCAGATCAGAGGCAGCAGGGATGACCAGGGATGTTCTCTGTTTAGTGAGTCCTCCAGATTAGAGGCAGTAGGGATGACCAGGGATGTTCTCTGTTTAGTAAGTCCTCCAGATCAGAGGCAGTAGGGATGACCAGGGATGTTCTCTGTTTAGTGAGTCCTCCAGATCAGAGACAGTAGGGATGACCAGGGATGTTCTCTGTTTAGTGAGTCCACCAGATCAGAGGCAGTAGGGATGACCAGGGATGTTCTCTGTTTAGTGAGTCCTCCAGATCAGAGGCAGTAGGGGCGACCAGGGATGTTCTCTGTTTAGTGAGTCCTCCAGATCAGAGGCAGTAGGGATGACCAGGGATGTTCTCTGTTTAGTGAGTCCTCCAGATCAGAGTCAGTAAAGATGACCAGGGATGTTCTCTGTTTAGTGCGTCCTCCAGATCAGAGGCAGTAGGGGTGACCAGGGGGTGTTCTCTGTTTAGTGAGTCCTCCAAATCAGAGGCAGTAGGGATGACCAGGGATGTTCTCTGTTTAGTGAGTCCTCCAGATCAGAGGCAGTAGGGATGACCAGGGATGTTCTCTGTTTAGTGAGTCCTCCAGATCAGAGGCAGTAGGGATGACCAGGGATGTTCTCTGTTTAGTGAGTCCCCCAGATCAGAGGCAGTAGGGATGACCAGGGATGTTCTCTGTTTAGTGAGTCCTCCAGATCAGAGGCAGTAGGGACGACCAGGGATGTTTTCTGTTTAGTGAGTCCTCCAGATCAGAGGCAGTAGGGATGACCAGGGATGTTCTTTGTTTAGTGAGTCCACCAGATCAGAGGCAGTAGGGATGACCAAGGATGTTCTTTGTTTAGTGAGTCCTCCAGATCAGAGGCAGCAGGGATGACCAGGGTTGTTCTCTGTTTAGTGAGTCCTCCAGATCAGAGGCAGTAGGGATGACCAGGGATGTTCTCTGTTTAGTGAGTCCTCCAGATCAGAGACAGTAGGGATGACCAGGGATGTTCTCTGTTTAGTGAGTCCTCCAGATCAGAGGCAGTAGGGATGACCAGGGATGTTCTCTGTTTAGTGAGTCCTCCAGATCAGAGGCAGTAGGGATGACCAGGGATGTTCTCTGTTTAGTGAGTCCTCCAGATCAGAGGCAGTAGGGATGACCAGGGATGTTCTCTGTTTAGTGAGTCCTCCAGATCAGAGGCAGTAGGGATGACCTGGGATGTTCTCTGTTTAGTGAGTTCTCCAGATCAGAGGCAGTAGGGATGACCAGGGATGTTCTCTGTTTAGTGAGTCCACCAGATCAGAGGCAGTAGGGAGGACCAGGGATGTTCTCTGTTTAGTGAGTCCTCCAGATCAGAGGCAGTAGGGATGACCAAGGTTGTTCTCTGTTTAGAGAGTCCTCCCGATCAGAGGCAGTAGGGATGACCAGGGATGTTCTCTGTTTAGTGAGTCCTCCAGATCAGAGGCAGTAGGGATGACCAGGGGTGTTCTCTGTTTAGTGAGTCCTCCAGATCAGAGGCAGTAGGGATGACCAGGGATGTTCTCTGTTTAGTGAGTCCTCCAGATAAGAGGCAGTAGGGATGACCAGGGATGTTCTCTGTTTAGTGAATCCTCCAGATCAGAGGCAGTAGGGATGACCAGGGATGTTCTCTGTTTAGTGAATCCTCCAGATCAGAGGCAGTAGGGATGACCAGGGATGTTCTCTGTTTAGTGAGTCCTCCAGATCAGAGGCAGTAGGGATGACTAGGGATGTTCTCTTGATAAGTGTGTGACCTTTTTCCTGTCAAAATGTAAAGAGTCCCCCCCCCCCCCCCCCCTTAAAATGATCTAGATGCACTATTGTAAAGTGGCTGTTCCACTGGATGTCATAAGGTGAATGCACCAATTTGTAAGTCGCTCTGGATAAGAGCGTCTGCTAAATGACTTAAATGTAAAAAATGTAAATGTCCTTTTGGGGAAATGTATGGAGTAGAAAGTACATTATTGTTTTTAGAAATGTAGTGAATGAATAGGAAAAGTTGCTAAAAATATAAATAGTAAAGTAAAGTACTTTAAAGTATTTTTACTTAAGTAATTTACACCGCTGCATATTACTAATGTTAGCTCTCCACATACATTTAAGGGCCAGACGTGCTGCCCTGTTCTGAGCCAATTGCAATAAGTCCCTCTTTGTGGCACCTGACCACACGACTGAACAGTAGTCCAGGTTTGACAAAACTAGAGCCTGTAGGACCTGCCTTGTTGATAGTGCTGTTAAGAAGACAGTAACACTTTATTATGGACAGACTTCTCCCCATCTTAGCTACTGTCGTATCAACATGTTTTGACCATGACAGTTTACAATCCAGGGTTACTCAAAGCAGTTTAGTCATCTCAACTTGCTCGATTTCCACATGAATCATTACAAGATTTAGTTAAGGTTTAGGATTTAGTGAATGATTTGTCCCAAATACAATGCTTTTAGTTTTTGAAATATTTAAGACTAACTTATTCCTTGCCACCCATTTCGAAATGAACTGCAACTCTTTGTTAAGTGCGCTTCCGAGTGGGCTCCCCACGTCACTACAGACCCTGGTTTGATTCCAGGCTGTATTACAACCGGCCGTGAATGGGAGTCCCATAGGGCGGCGCTCAATTGGCCCAGCGTTGTCCGTGTTTGGCCGAGGTAGGGCGTCATTGCAAATAAGAATTTGTTCTTAACTGACTTGCCTAGTTAAATAAAGGTTAAATAAAATAAATAACTACAAACCTAGTGGTGCAATACCAGCGGGGCACTCGGAGTCACGTGAAGAACGGAGGGAGGCTATGTGGAGGAGGAGGAGGACGAAGAAAAAAGTCAAAGATTCCCTTGAGTTCTGAGTCATTACACGACGAGGATATGGAAATAAAATTTACCTAATGCACTCAAGAAGCTGGGTGAGAAGCTGGGTGAGAAGCTGGGTGAGTGCAGGAAAAGTGAATTTGTAAAGGAACTTTTCATGAAAACCCACTTTGAGGATAATACAGTGCCACCGACGTGGCCCACTACCAAGGACTGATAATACAGTGCCCCCGACGTGGCCCGCTACCAAGGACTGATAATACAGTGCCCCGGACGTGGCCTACTACCAAGGACTGTGGACTCTCCTTCTCCATGGCTGACGTGGCCCACTACCAAGGACTGTGGACTCTCCTTCTCCATGGCTGACGTGGCCCACTACCAAGGACTGTGGACTCTCCTTCTCCATGGCTGACGTGGCTCGTTACCAAGGACTGTGGACTCTCCTTCTCCATGGCTGACGTGGCCCGCTACCAAGGACTGTGGACTCTCCTTCTCCATGGCTGACGTGGCCCACTACCAAGGACTGTGGACTCTCCTTCTCCATGGCTGACGTGGCCCGCTACCAAGGACTGTGGACTCTCCTTCTCCATGGCTGACGTGGCCCACTACCAAGGACTGTGGACTCTCTTTCTCCATGGCTGACGTGGCCCGCTACCAAGGACTGTGGACCCTCCTTCTCCATAACCGCGGGCGGCCCGCCACCAAGGACTGTGGACTCTCCTTCTCCATGGCCGACGTGAGTAAGACATTTAAACGTATTAACCCTCGCAAGGCTGCTGGCCCAGACGGCATCCCTAGCCGCGTCCTCAGAGCATACGCAGACCAGCTGGCTGGAGTGTTTACAGACATATTCAATCTCTCCCTATCCCAGTCTGCTGTCCCCACATGCTTCAAGATGGCCACCATTGTTCTTGTATGCAAGAAGGCAAAGGTAACAGAACTAAACTACTATCACCCCGTAGCACTCACTTCTGTCATCATGAAGTGCTTTGAGAGTCTAGTCAAGGACCATATCACCTCCACCTTACCTGCCACCCTCGACCCACTTGAGTTTGCATACCGCCCCAACAGGTCCACACATGATGCAATCGCCATCACACTGCACACTGCCCTGTGCCATCTGGACAAGAGGAATACCTATGGAAGAATGCTGTTCATTGACTACAGCTCAGCATTCAACACCATAGTACCCTCCAAACTCGTCATTAAGCTCGAGGCCCTGGGTCTGAACCCCGCCCTGTGCAACTGGGTCCTGGACTTCCTGATGGGCAGCCCCCAGGTGGTGAAGGTAGGAAACAACATCTCCACTCCGCTGATCCTCAACACTGGGGCCCCACAAGGGTGCGTGCTCAGCCCCTTCCTGTACTCGGAAAGGGGCTGAGCATCAGATGACCTTTGCCGGGTGGAAGCTGGCATCTAGCCAGAACGGGTGGGGACAGACCTGCGCTCGAGACCGCCAGTGCGCCTCCACGGCCCAGTGTATCCGGTGCCTCGGCCAAGGACAAGCCCTCCTGCATGTCTCCCCAGCCTGGTGAGTCCTGTGCCTGTGCTAAGCCCTAGCCCTCCTGCATGTCTCCCCAGCCTGGTGAGTCCTGTGCCTTCTCCCAGAGCCAGGCCTCCTGTGTGTCTCTCCACTCCAGTAATGATCCATGGCAAGAAGCATCCAGTGATGATCCATGGCAAGAAGCCTCCAGTGATGATCCATGGCAAGAAGCCTCCAGTGATGATCCAGGGCACGGAGCCTCCAGTGATGATCCATGGCACGAAGCCTCCAGTGAGGAGTTATGGCACGAGGCCTCCAGCGACGCCCTCCAGTGACGCTCTCCTGTCCGGAGCAGCCAGAGTCGCCCTCCTGTCCGGAGCAGCCAGAGTCGCCCTCCTGTCCGGAGCAGCCAGAGTCGCCCTCCTGTCCGGAGCAGCCAGAGTCGCCCTCCTGTCCGGAGCAGCCAGAGTCGCCCTCCTGTCCGGAGCAGCCAGAGTCGCCCTCCTGTCCGGAGCAGCCAGAGTCGCCCTCCTGTCCGGAGCTGCCAGAGTCGCCCTCCTGTCCGGAGCAGCCAGAGTCGCCCTCCTGTCCGGAGCAGCCAGAGTCGCCCTCCTGTCCGGAGCAGCCAGAGTCGCCCTCCTGTCCGGAGCTGCCAGAGTCGCCCTCCTGTCCGGAGCTGCCAGAGTCGCCCTCCTGTCCAGAGCTGCCAGAGTCGCCCTCCTGTCCGGGGCCTGCTGCGAGGGTCCCCAGTCCGGGGTCGGCGGCGAGGGTCCCCGCTCTAGAGGCGCCCCCTAAGTGTGCCAAGCCAGAGGTGGAGCGGGGTCTATGTCCCTCACCAGAGCCGCCACCGCGGTGAAATGCCCACCCAGACCCTCATCTATAGGTTCAGGATTTGCGGCCGGAGTCCGCACCTTCGGGGGGGGGGGGGGGGGGGGTACTGTCACGCCCTGACCTTAGTTCCTTTTTTATGTCTCTATTTTGGTTTGGTCCGTGCGTGCGCTGGGGTGGGCATTCTATGTCTGGTGTTCTATGTTGTCTATTTCTTTGTGTTTGGCCGTGTGTGGTTCTCAATCAGAGGCAGCTGTCTATCGTTGTCTCTGATTGAGAACCATACTTAGGTAGCCTGTTCCCACCTGTGCTTGGTGGGTAGTTGTTTTCTGTTTTGTGTATTGCACCTTGCAGAACTGTTCGTTTGTCGTTTTGTTGTTTTTGTTCTAGTGTTTGTATTTATTTAATGTATTATGAATACTTACCAAGCTGCACCTAGGTCTTCTCCTTCTCCCGACAACAGCCGTCACAGTCTGGGACTTATTTACACTGTGGTCCTCTTGAGACAAGATGGCTGGACAAGATGGAACACAGTACGGCAGTGAAATAATAAAACAAAACCAGAGAAGAAGAACATCTATCTCATCATTCCAGTTACATCATAGGGGTTATTCATATGGGCACAGAAGACATCAAACATATTTTTACTTCATTTTTAAAGCTGTCCAGTGAGGATGTTGTTTTTATTGGCAGAGGCAACTCATTCCATTCTGAGGCTCCAGTATACAAGACAGTACCTTTCCCAGCAATACTCCTGAACCTGTTTAAGCACACATCAGCAACACCTGATCTGGTGCTGTGATTGTGTGCATCCCCAACACGAGGAAAGTAATCACTTAGATATCTGGGCGCAGGACCATAAATACTCCTGTAAACCAAACCTAGTCTAATCTGGGACACCCTCAACAGGCAGGACCATAAATACTCCTGTAAACCAAACCCAGTCTAATCTGGAACACCCTAGCCTCAACAGGCAGGACCATAAATATTCCTGTAAACCAAACCTAGTCTAATCTGGGACACCCTCAACAGGCAGGACCATAAATACTCCTGTAAACCAAACCTAGTCTAATCTGGGACACCCTAGCCTCAACAGGCAGGACCATAAATACTCCTGTAAACCAAACCTAGTCTAATCTGGAACACCCTAGCCTCAACAGGCAGGACCATAAATACTCCTGTAAACCAGACCTAGTCTAATCTGGAACACCCTAGCCTCAACAGGCAGGACCATAAATACTCCTGTAAACCAAACCTAGTCTAATCTGGAACACCCTAGCCTCAACAGGCAGGACCATAAATACTCCTGTAAACCAAACCTAGTCTAATCTGGGACACCCTAGGCTCAACAGGCAGGACCATAAATACTCCTGTAAACCAGACCTAGTCTAATCTGGGACACCCTCAACAGGCAGGACCATAAATACTCCTGTAAACCAGACCTAGTCTAATCTGGGACACCCTCAACAGGCAGGACCATAAATACTCCTGTAAACCAGACCTAGTCTAATCTGGGACACCCTAGCCTCAACAGGCAGGACCATAAATACTCCTGTAAACCAAACCCAGTCTAATCTGGGACACCCTCAACAGGCAGAACCATAAATACTCCTGTAAACCAAACCCAGTCTAATCTGGGACACCCTAGCCTCAACAGGCAGGACCATAAATACTCCTGTAAACCAAACCTAGTCTAATCTGGGACACCCTAGCCTCAACAGGCAGGACCATAAATACTCCTGTAAACCAAACCTAGTCTAATCTGGGACACCCTAGCCTCAACAGGCAGGACCATAAATACTCCTGTAAACCAAACCTAGTCTAATCTGGGACACCCTCACCAGGCAGGACCATAAATACTCCTGTAAACCAAACCTAGTCTAATCTGGGACACCCTAGCCTCAACAGGCAGGACCATAAATACTCCTGTAAACCAGACCCAGTGTAATCTGGGACACCCTCAACAGGCAGGACCATAAATACTCCTGTAAACCAAACCTAGTCTAATCTGGGACACCCTCAACAGGCAGAACCATAAATACTCCTGTAAACCAAACCCAGTCTAATCTGGGACACCCTAGCCTCAACAAGCAGCCAGATTAGTTCCTGAAAGCAGCTCCTGCCTATGTGAGTACGTGGACTCACCTTCAATACTACCCTGATCAGCTTATTCTGAGCTATCTGGAACTTCCCCTTCATAAGTTTAGATAGGCCCCCAAACCAGGAAATACTAGCATAGTCAAAATGGCATTGAATGAGGGCAGTAGCTAGCACTTTCTTAGAGTCCTTATCAAGCAGCTTGGACTTTCTAGCCAAAAACTTAGTCCTGGGATTAACCTTCCCTAGCACCTTATTGGCCATGCTCACACCTCCCAAGCTTCCATCAAGGATACATCCCAAGTATTCTAACAGAGGTTTTAGTAGTCAGCACCTCACCCCCTAACTACACTCTGATTTCAGAGGACCTACTCAATGTAGGTCTGGATCCAAAAAGAATTCCCTAAGTGCAGAGATAGCTTATTATCTTCAAGCCATTTGCTTATGTTAGTAAGCTCTGTGCTAAGTATGCTCTCCAACATAGTTTTACTTTTGTGAGACACCAGAAGTGTAGAGTCATCTGCATAAAGAAAAATATGGCAAGATCAAACATCTTTCATATCATTAATATACAATAAAAACAGCAGAGGCCCAAGCACGCTCCCCTGCGGAACGCCACAACTCATTGGTTTTGCCTGAGACAGTGAACCATTAACCTCTACTACTTGCTCCCTTCCTGGTAAATAGGACTTTACCCAGACTACAGGGATACTGCTTAACCCCAGTGCCTCCAGTTTGGAGATTAGGAGACAGTGGTTAACTGTATCAAAGGCCTTCTGTAGGTCAAACAGTACCATTCCACACAGATTTCCCTCATCAATCTCTTTCCTGATGAAGTCAGTCAAGTAAAGTAGACATGAATCAGTGGAGTATGTTTTTCCCAACTGAAAATCATACATTAGACCCTGTTTGTTAACATATTCATACATTTGCTCATGTACAATTCTCTCCAGGATCTTTGATGTTACACAGAGGATAGATACAAACCTGTAATTCCCTGGGTCATACTCTATCCCGCTCTGTGCTTCATTTCTGTGATGTTTATATAGAACAAAATCATGCTGCTCTTGAGAGTTCTTACATTTCGTAAAGGCCTCATTCCTTGCTTGGATAGATTCTAGAATCTCCTGATTAAACCAAGGGCTAGATCTTAGAGCTTTACCCTGACCCGTCTAATGGGAGCAATCACATTCACTACATCAAGGAATCTACATTTAAAGGCTTCCCAGGCACTGTCTTACCCCTACACTATCCAACACAGGTGACCAGTCAATATTACCCACTTCCTCCCTAAACTTTTCTACGCAGTAATTTTTTGAGTCCTCTGGTTCCAACAGTTTGTGACACTTAAATATATCTTTAAAAATCCTCCTTGTGCAAAATGTAATAAAATTGTCACTGATTCCATAGACTATTACTCCACTCTGCGATATTTTAGATTTATCAGACACCAATAATAAGTCAATTGTACTTGGCACTGTTTCACATATCCTGGTGGGATCTTTTATCATTTGGGTCAGAGCAAGTGATCTACAAAAGTGCATAAATACATTGTGGGTTGGGCTATTCTTTTTGCAGACATCAGTATTGAAACCCCCTAACAAAATGATTTCCTTCAACAGCGAATCATTACAGTTTGACAACACAATTGCAAGACCTTCATAGAATGCATTCTGATTGGGCGGCCTATAACACACCCCCAACAAAATCGGCTTGGTTTTGGGAAGGCAGATATCCAGCCAGACAATCTCCGGATCAGCGTTTAAATCTGATCTGACGTTAAAAGCAATGTGTGATCTTACAAACGCACATATTCCACCACCGTTACGATTCCGATCCTTCCTGACAACAGAGTAATTAATTATCTCAATTTCTGAGTCACAAACAGATGAATCCAACCATGTCTCAGTAAAACACAAGACACCTCTGATTTGCAAACCAACAGGCGTATCTCATCGATCTTCGGTAGTAGGCTTCGGACGTTTAAGTGCACAAAATGTAAGCCGTTCTTCCCGATCCATTTGTAACTCGCCTCCCACTGTGCTGCCATCTTCCCACTGCCCTGCCTCCGGTGGCCTCTCTGTCACCACGGAGCACCCCTCCCCAGGTGCCACTCCATCGTCCTCACCCCCATGTCCCCCGCCACTCGCCTCTGATTGCCTCCGCTCCGCTGTGGACCTCCCCTCCTCCGGTGCACTCTCCACCCTCGGTAAGTCCTCTGGCCCCACTCCACCTTCAGTGCTCACACACCCCGCGGGTACAGCACACTGACAGCAACGGTAAGCTTCATTGACCCCATGTCCAAAGAGTCGCTGCATTTTAAATGAATCCACTGCACGCATTCCAAACATTCCAAAGCTTTGCTGTTCCTCTTTATCCACCGTTCGCCAAGAGGAGCATGGGTGCATAGGCCGTTTGATGGGGTTGGTGATAAAGTGAGGTCCAGGGCATTGATGGATATCACCCGATAAGAGAAAGCATAGAGTTATTATAAGATCTCCACCATTAATTTGCGATTTCAGACTCAGACGATGATCGTTTCAAGGTGCTATGAACGTTTGGTAAATAACATTCCTTCCAGATCCGAAGTGCTGGATGCCATCACAAGTGTTTGCATGACTGAGAAGTTGCTGAGAATTTACTATTCTTTTATCTAAATAGCAGATGCAATTATTTCCAGTAACATTTAAAACAAACACATAAAGTAAAAGTGTTGCCACCATGCCGAACTTGCCGGTCGCCATCTTGTCTCCTCAGATTCTTAGAGAAGCCATTTCATAGCATGCATTATGTCAAGGTAGATATGTAGGGTGGAATTGGATTGGGACACAGTCAAAGTTGTTTGCTGGCAAATCAAATGAAATAATTTACATACTGGCCCTTCCAAAAATCAAAAACAGGAATAAATACACAATGAGAATTCTAAGTTTGCTTTATACACGGGGTACCAGTACTGAGTCCATGTGCAGGGGTACAAGGTAGTTGAGGTAGATATGTACATATACTGTAGGGAGGGATAAAGTGACTAGTCAACAGGATAGATAATAGACAGTAACAGCAGTATACTGTAGGTAGGGGTAAAGGATAGATAATAGACAGTAACAGCAGTATACTGTAGGTAGGGGTAAAAGATAGATAATAGACAGTAACAGCAGTATACTGTAGGTAGGGGTAAAGGATAGATAATAGACAGTAACAGCAGTATACTGTAGGTCGGGGTAAAGGATAGATAATAGACAGTAACAGCAGTATACTGTAGGTAGGGGTAAAGGATAGATAATAGACAGTAACAGCAGTATACTGTAGGTAGGGATAAAGTGACTAGTCAACAGGATAGATAATAAACAGTAGCAGCAGGGTATGTGATGAGTCAAAAAAGTTAGTTTAAAAAGAGTCAATGCAGATAGTCTGGGTAGCTATTTGATTAACTATTTAACTAACTATTTAGCAGTCTTATGGCTTGGAGGTAGAAGCGGTTCAGGGTCCTGTTGGTTCCAGACTTGGTGCATCGGTACCACTTGTTGTGCAGTAGCAGAGAGAACAGACTATGACTTGGTGGCTGGAGTCTTTGACAATTTTTAAGACCTTCCTCTGATACCGCCTACTATATAGGTCCTGGATGGCAGGGAGCTTGGTCGGCCCCAGTGATTTACTAGGCCACAACCCTTTATAGCGCCTTGCGGTCAGATGCCAAGCGAATCTCTCTCCTTAACACAGATTGTAAACTGGTCACCAAGATGCTATCTAAGAGACTGGAGTCATGTCTTCCCCTGTTGGTCAACCCAGATCAGACTGGCTTCATAATTAATAGATTGTCCTCCAATAATCTCAGAAGGTTCTTTGATATAATTCACCTTGCTAACAAAAACGAAATACCTACATAGTCTCCCTCGACGCTGAAAAGGCCTTTGATAGGGTTGAATGGCCATACCTCTTTCGCGTCTTGGAAATGATGCAGCCAGTCAAGATGCCTTTGACTTTTAGAGGATCTGAGGACCAAATCTTTGAAGCCTCCTGAGAGGGAAGAGGCGTTGTCGTGCCTCTTCACGACTGTGTTGGTGTGTGTGGATCATGATCATCTGTTTAACAAACAAAGAACTTTGCGTTCTGCAGGCCCAGGCATGGATCGAACCTGGCGAGACATTCAACGATGTCATCTTCACAGACTAATCAACCGTGGCCCTTGAGCAATTTGCTAAATGTACAGAAAAAAAAGGAAGAAGATCAAGCAGAGTCAGAGTCCCCCCAATCTCCATTTGGGCAATTTCTCGCCAGGAACCAGGCCCATATTTTTTATGTTTAATGTTGCTATTTACAAAGCAAAACATAAACAATTGTAGCCTACAACTCAGGGACTGCAATGTGTTCCACAATAATTCACTGTTGCCTCCTGAAGAGTTGTTTGAGGCTGAGCTCATCCAGAGATGTCAGACGTCAGAGAGGTGTTTTCTGGGATCACATCGCTTCTTTCAAGGCTTATAGCAGTGTTTTTATTTTTATTTGGTTACTTACATGTATAGTTATATTGTTTATGTCTGCTTACATGTACATTTCTATTATTTTACCTAATGTTGTTAGCCTAATGTATTGTTTTTTTTAAATTTAAAACCCGAAAGACACTGCCGTCCACATTTGCACTGCAAATGAGGTCATAAACTGGGTCGAGGCAGAGTAAGTAGACCCAAAACACTTTTTCACATTACTCAACACTAGTGAGACTCTGCCTACTGTAGGCCTACAGTATATCAACAAATATTTGTTCATCTCTACATGAATGTCTCCTGATTTTAAACCTGATCCAACTTGTTTGGCATCAACTGAAAACATTCCTCCGTAACTCTGCCAAGCCTACAAGCAAAGATGAACTGGCGAAGGCCATCAAGAGGTTTTGGCTAGAGAAACTGACGATACAACAATGCAACAAATACATTGATCATCTCAGCAAGGTTTTACACGTGGCCGTAGAGCTGGGGGGAAGTGCAACTAAAATGTAGTTGAGATGTATCGGCGGACGGGGCCACAGTGTCCCCCGACCCCTCCTGTCTCAGCCTCTAGTATTTATGATGCAGTAGTTTGTGTCGGGGGGCTAGGGTCAGTCTGTTATATCTGGAGTATTTCTCCTGTCTTATCCGGTGTCCTGTGTGAATTTAAGTATGCTCCCTCTAATAATCTCTCTCCCTGTCTCCCTACCTGAGTATTGAGCCATAGGATCATGCCTCAGGACTACCTGGCCTGATAACTCCTTGCTGTCCCCAGTCCACCTGGTCGTGCTGCTGCTCCAGTTTGAACTGTTCTGCCTGCAGCTATGGAACCCTGACCTGTTCACCGGATGTCCTACTTTGTCCCGGACCAGCTGTTTTCGACTCGCTCTCTCTACCGCACCTGCTGTCTCTAACTCTAACTGACATTTACTCCTGAGGTGCTGACCTATTGCGCTCTCTACAACCACTGTGATTATTATTATTTGACCCTGCTGGTCATCTATGAACGTTTGAACATCTTGGCCATGTTCTGTTATAATCTCCACCCGGCACAGCCAGAAGAGGACTGGCCACTCCTCATAGCCTGGTTCCTCTCTAGGTTTCTTCCTAGGTTCCTGCCTTTCTAGGGAGTTTTTCCTAGCCACCGTGCTTCTACATCTGCATTGCTTGCTGTTTGGGGTTTTAGGCTGGGTTTCTGTACAGCACTTTGTGACATTGGCTGATGTAAAAAGGGCTTTATAAATATAGTTGAAGTCGGAAGTTTACATACACCTTAGCCAAATACATTTAAACTCAGTTTTTCACAATTCCTGATATTTAATCCTAGTAAAAATTCCCTGTCTTAGGTCAGTTAGGATCACCACTTCATTTTAAGAATATGAAATGTCAGAATAATCGTAGAGAGAATGATTTATTTCAGCTTTTATTTCTTTCATCACATTCCCAGTAGGTCAGAAGTTTACATGCACTCAATTAGTATTTGGTAGCATTGCCTTTAAATTGTTTAACTTGGGTCAAACGTTTCAGATAGCCTTCCACAAAAAGTTGGGTGAATTTTGGCACATTCCTCCTGACAGAGCTGGTGTAACTGAGTCAGGTTTGTAAGCCTCCTTGCTTTTTAAGTTCTGCCCACAAATGTTCTATAGGGTTGAGGTCAAGGCTTTGTGATGGCCACTCCAATACCTTGACTTTGTTGTCCTTAAGGGTAGGGGGCAGTGTTCGGAAGTTCGGATGACTGACGTGCCCAAAGTAAACCGCCTGTTACTAAGACCCAATATCGCATTGGATATAAAACACTCTGAAGTTTCTAAAACTGTTAAATATAACCAGAGGAAAATCCCTCCAGAAATACTTTTTTTTAAGGTCACAGGTCATTTCAATGCTAGCCTAGGGATATACAAATAAATAGGACCCAGATTGCAGTTCCTATGGCTTCCACTAGATATCAAGTCTTTAGGCAAGAGGTTTCAGGCTTATTTTTTTTTGAAAAATGAACAAGTAGTTGTAGTTTTTCCAAGGTGTCCCTCATTAGAAAAGGAGTCTTGTTGCACGTGTGAATGAGGTGCGAGCTCTTCGTTATGTATCTATTAACATACTACTACCGTCTTAAATATAATATATAAATTAAATATTTATTTAGATATTAGAGGATTAAATGAAAACAAACATCATTTGACTTGTTTGAGGGAACGGTTTTACAGACTTTACCAGTAACTTTTTTTGGATTCGTTTGTATGCATGTTGAACGAGTGGATTACTGAAATCAATGGCGCCAACTAAACGTACTTTTTTGGATATAAACTTTATTGACTTTATCGAACAAAACGACCATTCATTGTGTAGCTGGGACCCTTGGAATTGCAAACAGAGGAAGATCTTCAAGGGTAAGGGATTTATTTGATCGCTATTTGGGGTTTTGTGACGCCTGTGCTGGTTGAGAAAGTATTTATGTGGGGCGATGTCCTCAGATAATCGCATGGTATGCTTTCGCCGTAAAGCCTTTTTGAAATCTGACTACGCGGTTGGATTAACAAGAAGTTAAGCTTTTAATTGATGTAAGACACTTGTATTTTCATGAATGTATAGTATTAAAACGTAGTATTAATACTAGTATTAAAACGTTTGTATTTTGAATTGTGCGCTCTGCAATTTCACCAGATGTTATTGTAGGTGTCCCGCTACCGGTTCATCCGCCCTAAGAAGTTTTTAAGCCATTTCAATATATCCACATAATTTTCCATCCTCATGATGCCATTTATTTTTGCGAAGTGCACCAGTCCCTCCTGCAGCAAACACCCCCACAACATGATGCTGCCACCCACGTGCTTCACAGTTCGGATGGTGTTCTTCGGCTTGCAAGCATCCCCCTTTTTCCTCCAAACATAACGATGGTCAATATGGCCAAGCAGTTAAATGTTTTGTTTCATCAGACCAGAGGACATTTCTCCACAAAGTATGATCTTGTCCCCATGTGCAGTTACAAACCGCAGTCTGGCTTTTTTATGGCGGTTTTGGAGCAGTGGCTTCTTCCATGCTGAGCGGCCTTTCAGGTTATGTCGATATAAGCCTTGTTTTACTGTGGATATAGATACTTTTGTACCTGTTTCCTCCAGCATCTTCACAAGGTCCTTTGCTGTTGTTCTGGGATTGATTTGCACTTTTCGCACCAAAGTACGTTCATCACTAGGAGACAGAACGCGTCTCCTTCCTGAGCGGTATGACGGCTGCCTGGTCCCATGGTGTTCATACTTGCGAATTATTGTTTGTACAGATGAACGTGGTACCATCAGGCGTTTGGAAATTGCTCCCAAGGATGAACCAGACTTGTGGAGGTCTACAATTTGTTTCTAAGGCCTTGGCTGATTTCTTTAGATTTTCCCATGATGTCAAGCAAAAAGGCACTGAGTTTGAAGATAGGCCTTGAAATACATCCACAGGTACACCTCCAATTGACTCAAATTATGTCAATTAGCCTATCAGAAGCTTCTAAAGCCATGACATCATTTTCTGGAATTTTCCAAGCTGATTAAAGGCACAGTCAACTTAGTGTATGTAAACTTCTGACCCACTGGAATTGTGATGCAGTGAATTATAAGTGAAATAATCTGTCTGTAATCTATTGTTGGAAAAATGACTTGTGTCATGTACAAAGTAGATGTCCTAACCGACTTGCCAAAACTATAGTTTGTTAACAAGAAATGTGTGGAGTGGTTGAAAAACTGTACTGTACATTTCATTGATTGATTGAGATGTAGTTGAAATAAACGTCTGCATTTTGAGTATTTTTATCATTATTTTATTAACGAAAACATAAAGATGTTGATGAACAAATGTTTATTAATTTCACCTTTATTGAACCAGGTAGGCCAGGTGAGAACACGTTCTCATTTACAACTGCGACCTGGCCAAGATAAAGCAAAGCAGTGCGACACAAACAACAACACAGAGTTACACATGGAATAAACAAACATTCAGTAAAAAAAGTCTATATACAGTGTGTGTAAATGGCGTAAGGAGGTAAGGCAATGAATAGGTCATAGTAGCGAAGTAATTACAACGTAGCAAATTAACACTGGAGTGATAGATGAGCAGATGATGATGTCCAAGTACAAATACTGGTGTGGGGGGTATTGTGATGTCATTATAGAGATACTGGTGTGGGGGGTATTGTGATGTCATTATAGAGATACTGGTGTGGGGGGTATTGTGATGTCATTATAGAGATACTGGTGTGGGGGGTATTGTGATGTCATTATAGAGATACTGGTGTGGGGGGTATTGTGATGTCATTATAGAGATACTGGTGTGGGGGGTATTGTGATGTCATTATAGAGATACTGGTGTGGGGGGTATTGTGATGTCATTATAGAGATACTGGTGTGGGGGGTATTGTGATGTCATTATAGAGATACTGGTGTGGGGGGTATTGTGATGTCATTATAGAGATACTGGTGTGGGGGGTATTGTGATGTCATTATAGAGATACTGGTGTGGGGGGAATTGTGATGTCATTATAGAGATACTGGTGTGGGGGGTATTGTGATGTCATTATAGAGATACTGGTGTGGGGGGTATTGTGATGTCATTATAGAGATACTGGTGTGGGGGGTATTGTGATGTCATTATAGAGATACTGGTGTGGGGGGTATTGTGATGTCATTATAGAGATACTGGTGTGGGGGGTATTGTGATGTCATTATAGAGATACTGGTGTGCAAAAGAGCAGAAAAGTAAATAAAAACAATATGGGGATGAGGTAGGTAGATTGGATGAGCTATTTACAGATAGTCCAGGCCAAGTGACGGCCGGTATGACGTAGCATTTTGATGAAATTACCTGGCTCTGACAACTTGGATGGGAAATTACTGAGGATAATAGGAGTGTCAATATCGTTCACTTTTTTTAATCAATCTTATAATAGTTAATGATTTATATATTTCCAAAAGAAAGCAGCATGTACAGTATTGTACACTGGCTCCAGGTCATCTACAAGACCCTGCTAGGTAAAGTCCCCCCTTATCTCAGCTCGCTGGTCACCATAGCAGCACCCACCTGTAGCACGTGCTCCAGCTGGTATATTTCACTGGTCACCCCCAAAACCAAATCGTCCTTTGGCCGCCTTTCCTTCCAGTTCTCTGCTGTCAATGACTGGAACGAACTACAAAAATCTCTGAAACTGGAAACACTTATCTCCCAAGCTTTAAGCACCAGCTGTCAAGCCCCAGGTATATCATGATGGATTACCTTACAGGGTAGCTGGCCCCAGGTGTATCATGGTGTGTGTTACCTTACAGGGTAGCTGGCCCCAGGTGTATCATGGTGTGTGTTACCTTGCAGGGTAGCTGGCCCCAGGTGTATCATGGTGTGTGTTACCTTACAGGGTAGCTGGCCCCAGGTGTATCATGGTGTGTGTTACCTTACAGGGTAGCTGGCCCCAGGTGTATCATGGTGTGTGTTACCTTACAGGGTAGCTGGCCCCAGGTGTATCATGTATCATGACCTCCCGGGTGGCGCAGTGGTCTAGGGCACTGCATCGCAGTGCTAGCTGCGCCACCAGAGTCTCTGGGTTCGCGCCCAGGTTCTGTCGCAGCCGGCCGCAACCGGGAGGTCCGTGGGGCGACGCACAATTGGCATAGCGTCGTCCGGGTTAGGGAGGGTTTGGCCGGTAGGGATATCCTTGTCTCAGTATGTAAAATGTCATAAAAATGTATGCACGCTACTGTAAGTCGCTCTGGATAAGAGCGTCTGCTAAATGACTAAAATGTAAATGTAAATGTATCATGGTGTGTGTTACCTTACAGGGTAGCTGGCCCCAGGTGTATCATGGTGTGTGTTACCTTACAGGGTAGCTGGCCCAGGTGTATCATGGTGTGTGTTACCTTACAGGGTAGCTGGCCCAGGTGTATCATGGTGTGTGTTACCTTACAGGGTAGCTGGCCCAGGTGTATCATGGTGTGTGTTACCTTACAGGGTAGCTGGCCCCAGGTGTATCATGGTGTGTGTTACATTACAGGGTAGCTGGCCCCAGGTGTATCATGGTGTGTGTTACCTTACAGGGTAGCTGGCCCCAGGTGTATCATGGTTGATTACCTTACAGGGTAGCTGCCCCAGGTGTATCATGGTGTGTGTTACCTTACAGGGTAGCTGGCCCCAGGTATATCATAGTGTGTGTGTTACCTTACAGGGTAGCTGGCCCCAGGTGTATCATGGTGTGTGTTACCTTACAGGGTAGCTGGCCCCAGGTGTATCATGGTGGATTACCTTACAGGGTTGCTAGCCCCAGGTGTATCATGGTGTGTGTTACCTTACAGGGTAGCTGGCCCCAGGTGTATCATGGTGTGCGTTACCTTACAGGGTAGCTGGCCGCAGGTGTATCATGGTGTGTGTTACCTTACAGGGTAGCTGGCCCCAGGTGTATCATGGTGTGTGTTACCTTACAGGGTAGCTGGCCCCAGGTGTATCATGGTGTGTGTTACCTTACAGGGTAGCTGGCCCCAGGTGTATCATGGTGTGTGTTACCTTACAGGGTAGCTGGCCCCAGGTGTATCATGGTGTGTGTTACCTTACAGGGTAGCTGGCCCCAGGTGTATCATGGTGGATTACCTTACAGGGTAGCTGCCCCAGGTGTATCATGGTGTGTGTTACCTTACAGGGTAGCTGGCCCCAGGTGTATCATGGTGTGTGTTACCTTACAGGGTAGCTGTCCCCAGGTGTATCATGGTGTGTGTTACCTTACAGGGTAGCTGGCCCCAGGTATATCATGGTGGATTACCTTACAGGGTAGCTGGCCCCAGGTATATCATGGTGTGTGTTACCTTACAGGGTAGCTGGCCCCAGGTATATCATGGTGTGTGTTACCTTACAGGGTAGCTGCCCCAGGTGTATCATGGTCGATTACCTTACAGGGTAGCTGCCCCAGGTGTATCATGGTGGATTACCTTACAGGGTAGATGCCCCAGGTGTATCATGGTGTGTGTTACCTTACAGGGTAGCTGGCCCCAGGTGTATCATGGTGTGTGTTACCTTACAGGGTAGCTAGCCCCAGGTGTATCATGGTGGATTACCTTACAGGGTAGCTGTCCCCAGGTGTATCATGGTGTGTGTTACCTTACAGGGTAGCTGGCCCCAGGTATATCATGGTGGATTACCTTACAGGGTAGCTGGCCCCAGGTGTATCATGGTGTGTGTTACCTTACAGGGTAGCTGGCCCCAGGTGTATCATGGTGTGTGTTACCTTGCAGGGTAGCTGGCCCCAGGTGTATCATGGTGTGTGTTACCTTACAGGGTAGCTGGCCCCAGGTGTATCATGGTGTGTGTTACCTTACAGGGTAGCTGGCCCCAGGTGTATCATGGTGTGTGTTACCTTACAGGGTAGCTGGCCCCAGGTGTATCATGGTGTGTGTTACCTTACAAGGTAGCTGGCCCCAGGTGTATCATGGTGGATTACCTTACAGGGTAGCTGCCCCAGGTGTATCATGGTGTGTGTTACCTTACAGGGTAGCTGGCCCCAGGTGTATCATGGTGTGTGTTACCTTACAGGGTTGCTAGCCCCAGGTGTATCATGGTGTGTGTTACCTTACAGGGTAGCTGGCCCCAGGTGTATCATGGTGTGTGTTACCTTACAGGGTAGCTGGCCCCAGGTGTATCATGGTGGATTACCTTACAGGGTAGCTGGCCCCAGGTGTATCATGGTGTGTGTTACCTTACAGGGTAGCTGGTCCCAGGTGTATCATGGTGTGTGTTACCTTACAGGGTAGCTGGCCCCAGGTGTATCATGGTGTGTGTTACCTTACAGGGTAGCTGGCCCCAGGTGTATCATGGTGTGTGTTACCTTACAGGGTAGCTGGCCCCAGGTATATCATGGTGTGTGTTACCTTACAGGGTAGCTGCCCCAGGTGTATCATGGTGGATTACCTTACAGGGTAGCTGCCCCAGGTGTATCATGGTGGATTACCTTACAGGGTAGATGCCCCAGGTGTATCATGGTGGATTACCTTACAGGGTAGCTGGCCCCAGGTGTATCATGGTGGATTACCTTACAGGGTAGCCTCTATCAAAAAAAAAGATGGCGGAGCTTCTTTTCTGGGTGTTTATTTACAGAGTGAATCTGGAAGAAAAACAACAGTACTGCCATCCCAAATATCTATTATTGGGACATCTTAGATCAATGCTGCCCCCATCAACAGCTCAATCCCAAAATGGCTCCCCCTTGAACTGACAGAGAGGCTCCTTTTTTTAGGGGAAGCCCCTCCCATCAGATCATAATCAGCACTAATTAATTAAAAAATTACCTATTCAAAGCCTACATTTTCCATTTAGCTAAACTAAAGTATATACATTGCACCATGTTTTTCATGACACAATATACCAATATAACATTTACAAAATCATATCACTACTGACATGGAGTCTTTCAATATGCCCGTGTACATTAATGAGCCATTCTGGACAGGCACTACGAAGTCAGCCCATTTGCATTAGCTCGGGTCCTTATCCCAGCATACCCAGAAGCTACAGAGACGAGAGAGAGAACAGAACCAAACAAACATAACATTGATAAGTATAATAAATGTTGCTTAAATTAAACATGAACACTTGTCTGTATCGTCCTTATACCATAACCTGTTACTGACAGGAGGTAAATGTGAAATGTATGTACTAAAATAGAGAAGCTAACTTGTGTGTCGACCCACATTGTTAACGTGGCTGATAACGGACCAGGGAGGAGTGATGAATGTGTGTGTGTGTGTGTTAGTGTACCAAATGCTGTTCGCGGCCAGTGACGGACTTCTCCGTCATAACCTTACAGGGTAGCTGGCCCCAGGTGATAACAGGAGACGTGGTGTCTGAACGCTCTCATCAACACTCTCTTCCTCTATCTGGTTGACCTGGGCGTGGTGTGAGTTACGGACTTCATTATTATCGGCACACCTCCCTCGTCCTCTGTAGGGTCATGGTTCAGGTGTCAGGGTTCTATAGCAGCCAACTCCATCTCCCAGTACTACCTGATGTGGCGTACAGCAGGTCAGCCACCAGGGGGAGACTCGTCGAGGCGATCGCTCCCTCTGCTGGACGTGCCAGGTCTCCACGGGCTCTCCGGCCAGGACTAATTGGGTCTGATTGTGGTTGGTGAGTAATCAAGTACTCATGTGCTGCCAGAAGGGACTGGGGGAAGAAAGGTTACTCCCGTATAGTTGTGAACGGAGTTAAAAGGAGGGAGTTCAGTTTTTGTTCCCGACAGGATACAGCAGGACCCGGAGCCCAGAAGACGGTATCCCAGAGAGGGAGACCTATCCTTTTCTTTTCGGTTTGTTATTCAAATAAACACCCTTGAAACCGAGCTAATCCTACTCTGTCCGTGTCGGATCTGTGTAAATATTTTGAACAAACCCCCTGTTCTGCCACACTGACTAAATACATCTCTCTGTCTCTGACTGTCTCAGTGGTTCTACTGCAGCCAACTCCATCTCCCAGTACTTCCTGACTGAGAAAAAAACGTGTTTACATGACCAAATACATGAATGAGGTAACCTAATCTACGAGTATTGTTACGACCTGGCTCATAGTTCATAAAAACAAAGGGAGACCACACATGACTGAAATGGAAAAAGGAATACATTTATTAAACTAAATAATAAATACTCAAATGTAACAAGCTGTAGACGTGTGTTGGTCGTGTTTGCAGTTTGTGGATGAGTGGAGAGGGTGTTGTCTGGTGGAAACAGACCAGCAACCAGCCTGCCAGTCAGGGAAGAGACACAGTGTTGTCTGGTGGAAACAGACCAGCAACCAGCCTGCCAGTCAGGGAAGAGAGACAGTGTTGTCTGGTGGAAACAGACCAGCAACCAGCCTGCCAGTCAGGGAAGAGACACAGTATTGTCTGGTGGAAACAGACCAGCAACCAGCCTGCCAGTCAGGGAAGAGAGACAGTGTTGTCTGGTGGAAACAGACCAGCAACCAGCCTGCCAGTCAGGGAAGAGAGACAGTGTTGTCTGGTGGAAACAGACCAGCAACCAGCCTGCCAGTCAGGGAAGAGACACAGTGTTGTCTGGTGGAAACAGACCAGCAACCAGCCTGCCAGTCAGGGAAGAGAGACAGTGTTGTCTGGTGGAAACAGACCAGCAACCAGCCTGCCAGTCAGGGAAGAGAGACAGTGTTGTCTGGTGGAAACAGACCAGCAACCAGCCTGCCAGTCAGGGAAGAGAGACAGTGTTGTCTGGTGGAAACAGACCAGCAACCAGCCTGCCAGTCAGGGAAGAGAGACAGTGTTGTCTGGTGGAAACAGACCAGCAACCAGCCTGCCAGTCAGGGAAGAGACACAGTGTTGTCTGGTGGAAACAGACCAGCAACCAGCCTGCCAGTCAGGGAAGAGACACAGTGTTGTCTGGTGGAAACAGACCAGCAACCAGCCTGCCAGTCAGGGAAGAGACACAGTGTTGTCTGGTGGAAACAGACCAGCAACCAGCCTGCCAGTCAGGGAAGAGAGACAGTGTTGTCTGGTGGAAACAGACCAGCAACCAGCCTGCCAGTCAGGGAAGAGACACAGTGTTGTCTGGTGGAAACAGACCAGCAACCAGCCTGCCAGTCAGGGAAGAGAGACAGTGTTGTCTGGTGGAAACAGACCAGCAACCAGCCTGCCAGTCAGGGAAGAGAGACAGTGTTGTCTGGTGGAAACAGACCAGCAACCAGCCTGCCAGTCAGGGAAGAGAGACAGTGTTGTCTGGTGGAAACAGACCAGCAACCAGCCTGCCAGTCAGGGAAGAGAGACAGTGTTGTCTGGTGAAAACAGACCAGCAACCAGCCTGCCAGTCAGGGAAGAGACACAGTGTTGTCTGGTGGAAACAGACCAGCAACCAGCCTGCCAGTCAGGGAAGAGACACAGTGTTGTCTGGTGGAAACAGACCAGCAACCAGCCTGCCAGTCAGGGAAGAGAGACAGTGTTGTCTGGTGGAAACAGACCAGCAACCAGCCTGCCAGTCAGGGAAGAGAGACAGTGTTGTCTGGTGGAAACAGACCAGCAACCAGCCTGCCAGTCAGGGAAGAGAGACAGTGTTGTCTGGTGGAAACAGACCAGCAACCAGCCTGCCAGTCAGGGAAGAGAGACAGTGTTGTCTGGTGGAAACAGACCAGCAACCAGCCTGCCAGTCAGGGAAGAGACACAGTGTTGTCTGGTGGAAACAGACCAGCAACCAGCCTGCCAGTCAGGGAAGAGACACAGTGTTGTCTGGTGGAAACAGACCAGCAACCAGCCTGCCAGTCAGGGAAGAGAGACAGTGTTGTCTGGTGGAAACAGACCAGCAACCAGCCTGCCAGTCAGGGAAGAGACACAGTGTTGTCTGGTGGAAACAGACCAGCAACCAGCCTGCCAGTCAGGGAAGAGAGACAGTGTTGTCTGGTGGAAACAGACCAGCAACCAGCCTGCCAGTCAGGGAAGAGAGACAGTGTTGTCTGGTGGAAACAGACCAGCAACCAGCCTGCCAGTCAGGGAAGAGAGACAGTGTTGTCTGGTGAAAACAGACCAGCAACCAGCCTGCCAGTCAGGGAAGAGAGACAGTGTTGTCTGGTGGAAACCCTTTATAGCCTACAGGCCAAGCCTGCCCAAGTTTGCCAGATCAGCTGACAATCGTCCCAGCTCTACCCTCTGGCCCCCTGTAAAAAGCAGACTCCTGTTATGGGTGTGAGATGGCACGTTGATGCCATCTTTTGGTAAATGTTCATTATTGCAACACCAGTGCTTGATATACCGGATGCATTGCAATGTGCTGAACAAGACCGGTTACTCCCATCAATGACTCTGTCTCGTCATTTAACATCCAAACATGGTGTCAGAAGTGGGATACCTAACCGTGATTTCCACTAATTAGAGCAAACTGTTCTGGTTTACAAAATATGCTCCCATGAGTCAAATTTAGCCGGAAATCACCTTAGCTACAGTAAGTTTGCTAGTTAGCAGTTAGCGTCAGTGTTGTTAGAACATTCCTCCTCCTGCCGTTATGAAGCTCAGCGGAGATTGGAGCACGAACTGGGATACGTTTAGAGGTGAATGGGAGGACTATATGCTAGCCACGAAACTTCTGGAAAAGGACGATGATGTAGTGGCTGCGACTTTGAGGTCTAATACCAACACAACCTGAACCTAACAGCAGCTCAGCAAGGTAACGCAAGAGCTATTCTTGATGCTCTTGAACCTTACTTTAAGCCAGCAAAGAACGTTATCTACGAGCGTTTTGTTTTCGGCTGTTGCAAACAGAAGGACAGGGAGTCCATTGACAGCTTCGCCACCAGGCTAAGGGAAGAGGCAGTTACATGTGAATATGGTGCTTTAAGAGATAAACTGATCACAGATAAGATAGCGCTTGGAGCAGCTGATGAGGGGACGCGCAGACGTTTGCTGAGAGAGCGTGACCTGACGCTGGCCTTGGCAGTGGAGACATGCTGGGCAGCAGAGTGTGACCTGACGCTGGTCTCAGCAGTGGAGACATGCTATGCAGCAGAGTGTGACCTGACGCTGGTCTTGGCAGTGGAGACATGCTGGGCAGCAGAGCGTGACCTGACGTTGGTCTCAGCAGTGGAGACATGATGGGCAGCAGAGTGTGACCTGACGCTGGTCTCAGCAGTGGAGACATGCTGGGCAGCAGAGTGTGACCTGACGCTGGTCTCAGCAGTGGAGACATGCTGGGCAGCAGAGTGTGACCTGACGCTGGTCTCAGCAGTAGAGACATGCTGGGCAGCAGAGTGTGACCTGACGCTGGTCTCAGCAGTGGAGACATGCTGGGCAGCAGAGTGTGACCTGACGCTGGTCTCAGCAGTGGAGACATGCTGGGCAGCAGAGTGTGACCTGACGCTGGTCTCAGCAGTGGAGACATGCTATGCAGCAGAGTGTGACCTGACGCTGGTCTCAGCAGTGGAGACATGCTATGCAGCAGAGTGTGACCTGACGTTGGTCTCAGCAGTAGAGACATGCTGTGTAGCAGAGTGTGACCTGACGCTGGTCTTGGCAGTGGAGACATGCTGTGTAGCAGAGTGTGACCTGACGCTGGTCTCAGCAGTGGAGACATGCTATGCAGCAGAGTGTGACCTGACGCTGGTCTCAGCAGTGGAGACATGCTATGCAGCAGAGTGTGACCTGACGCTGGTCTTGGCAGTGGAGACATGCTGGGCAGCAGAGTGTGACCTGACGCTGGTCTCAGCAGTGGAGACATGCTGGGCAGCAGAGTGTGACCTGACGCTGGTCTCAGCAGTGGAGACATGCTGGGCAGCAGAGTGTGACCTGACGCTGGTCTCAGCAGTAGAGACATGCTATGCAGCAGAGTGTGACCTGACGCTGGTCTCAGCAGTGGAGACATGCTATGCAGCAGAGCGTGACCTGACGTTGGTCTCAGCAGTGGAGACATACTGTGTAGCAGAGTGTGACCTGATGCTGCAGTACAGCAGAGCTTACTGATATACAGATAAGGTCCATGGAGCTAGAAAGGCAACATAAGGACAATGTAAATGCTACATTCAGGCAGCCAGTAATGAAATTGCATCAGCTAATGCTAATACTACTGTCAACTCTGCAATAGACAGCCCCAATACGTGCAGATATTGTGGCATTTCTCATGGACGTGGAAAAGAACACTGCCCAGCCTATGGGAAAATGTGCAAATCCTGTGGTACAGCTAATCACATCGCGAGGGTCTGCATGAAAAGCAAGAGAAAGGAGGGTAAAGTGCACTCCATTGAAACAAACACAGATGAAGTGAACAACCACACACAGAAAGATGTCTATGCTAGCGAGTGCATAGGGGCAGCGAGGGCCAAAAGAAAAAAGGTGGTTTGTCACTCTACAATGTAATAACCACAGCAATGCCAACTAGATTCCGGGGCCAGAGACAAACTCACACAGAGTAGCACCAAGATTAAACTGTATTCAGGCCAGACTATTGACCTTGTTAGGCCTGTTTGTGACAGATTGTGTTGTGCATGGCCAGGAACACACCCTTGTCTTTGAAATAGTTGAGGCTAGTCAACAGACATTACTGTCTGGGTCCACATGCGAGCGCCTTGGGCTTATTATCTTCACCATCCCAGCAGACCTTAAATAGACAAAGTCCAGGCTTGGCCACTGAGCAAGGAGACGCTCCTAATACCATGATGTCTTCAACGCACCGGTCCAGTCAGTTCCCGGCAAAGTCCAGGCTTGGCCCCTGAGCAAGGAGACACTCCAAATACCATGATGTCTTCAACGCACCGGTCCAGTCAGTTCCCGGCAAAGTCCACTTTGAGTTGGACGCAGCAATCCAGCCTGTCCAGTGTGCACCCCGCAATGTACCAGTGGCCATGGAAACAGCTGCGACGGCTCAGCTTGACAAATACGAAGCAGGTGGCCACATCACATCCGTCACCGAGCCTACAGACTGGATAAGTAATATGGTTATCGTCAAGAAACCAGACAAGCTACGGATATGCATTGATCCTAAAACAACTCAACCAGGCTCTGCGACGTTCACATTACATTATGCCCACGTTGGAGGATGTTCTTTACAAGCTCCCGAAGGCCAGAGTCTTCACGCTCGTGGACGCCAGAGATACCTCCTGCAGTGCAAGCTCGACGAGCCCAGCAGCTACATGACCACCTTTTGGACACGGCATCAAAACAGCGCCCCCTGTCAGTCATGTAGGGTCATGGCATCAAGACATCGCTCCCTGTCAGTCATGTAGGGTCATGGCATCAAAACAGCGCCCCCTGTCAGTCATGTGGGGACATTATACATCATTGTGCAGTATTCGTGTCAGTTCCAAGCCTCTGCTTTTATCATTCAACACTTCTCCTGTTGTAGCACCAGGTGGCAGCATTCTCCACGTTATCACCGTATGGGGGAGAACATGAGGTACAGCTGAAGAACAGCAATTAATCAACAAATAGATGAAGAAATGCACCACATTGATGAAATGATTAACTGAAGGAACACGTGAATGAACAGTGGATGACTCTCTCTCTCTCTCTCTTGCTCCAATGACACAGCAGCCTCTCTCCCCCATCTCTCTCTCTCTCTTGCTCCAATGACACAGCAGCCTCTCTCCCCCATCTCTCTCTCTCTCTTGCTCCAATGAAACAGCAGCCTCTCTCCCCCATCTCTCTCTCACTCTCTTGCTCCAATGACACAGCAGCCTCTCCTCCCCCATCTCTCTCTCTCTCTCTTGCTCCAATGACACAGCAGCCTCTCTCCCCCATCTCTCTCTCTCTCTCTTGCTCCAATGACACAGCAGCCTCTCTCCCCCATCTCTCTCTCTTGCTCCAATGACACAGCAGCCTCTCCTCCCCCATCTCTCTCTCTCTCTCTTGCTCCAATGACACAGCAGCCTCTCCTCCCCCATCTCTCTCTCTCTCTTGCTCCAATGAAACAGCAGCCTCTCTCCCCCATCTCTCTCTCTTGCTCCAATGACACAGCAGCCTCTCCTCCCCCATCTCTCTCTCTCTCTCTTGCTCCAATGACACAGCAGCCTCTCCTCCCCCATCTCTCTCTCTCTCTCTCTTGCTCCAATGACACAGCGGCCTCTCTCCCCCATCTCTCTCTCTCTCTTGCTCCAATGACACAGCAGTCTCTCTCCCCCATCTCTCTCTCTCTCTTGCTCCAATGACACAGCAGCCTCTCCTCCCCCATCTCTCTCTCTCTCTCTCTTGCTCCAATGACACAGCAGCCTCTCTCCCCCATCTCTCTCTCTCTTGCTCCAATGACACAGCAGCCTCTCCTCCCCCATCTCTCTCTCTCTCTCTTGCTCCAATGACACAGCAGCCTCTCCTCCCCCATCTCTCTCTCTCTCTCTTGCTCCAATGACACAGCAGCCTCTCCTCCCCCATCTCTCTCTCTCTCTCTTGCTCCAATGACACAGCGGCCTCTCTCCCCCATCTCTCTCTCTCTATTGCGCCAATGACACAGCAGCCTCTCTCCCCCCATCTCTCTCTCTCTCTTGCTCCAATGACACAGCGGCCTCTCTCCCCCATCTCTCTCTCTCTCTCTTGCTCCAATGACACAGCAGTCTCTCTCCCCCATCTCTCTCTCTCTCTTGCTCCATGACACAGCAGCCTCTCTCCCCCATCTCTCTCTCTCTCTTGCTCCAATGACACAGCAGTCTCTCTCCCCCATCTCTCTCTCTCTCTTGCTCCAATGACACAGCAGCCTCTCTCCCCCATCTCTCTCTCTTGCTCCAATGACACAGCAGCCTCTCTCCCCCATCTCTCTCTCTCTCTTGCTCCAATGACACAGCAGCCTCTCTCCCCCATCTCTCTCTCTCTTGCTCCAATGACACAGCAGCCTCTCTCCCCCATCTCTCCCTCTTGCTCCAATGACACAGCAGCCTCTCTCCCCCATCTCTCTCTCTCTCTCCTGCTCCAATGACACAGCAGCCTCTCTCCCCCATCTCTCTCTCCCTTGCTCCAATGACTCAGCAGCCTCTCTCCCCCATCTCTCTCTCTCTTGCTCCAATGACACAGCAGCCTCTCTCCCCCATCTCTCCCTCTTGCTCCAATGACACAGCAGCCTCTCCTCCCCCATCTCTCTCTCTTGCTCCAATGACACAGCAGCCTCTCTCCCCCATCTCTCTCTATCTCTTGCTCCAATGACACAGCAGCCCCTCTCCCCCATCTCTCTCTCTCTCTTGCTCCAATGACACAGCAGCCTCTCTCCCCCATCTCGCTCTCTCTCTCTTGCTCCAATGACACAGCAGCCTCTCTCCCCCATCTCTCTCTCTTGCTCCAATTACACAGCAGCCTCTCTCCCCCATCTCTCTCTCTTGCTCCAATGACACAGCAGCCTCTCTCCCCCATCTCTCTCTCTCTCTTGCTCCAATGACACAGCAGCCTCTCTCCCCCCATCTCTCTCTCTCTCTCTTGCTCCAATTACACAGCAGCCTCTCTCCCCCATCTCTCTCTCTCTTGCTCCAATGACACAGCAGCCTCTCTCCCCCATCTCTCTCTCTCTCTCTTGCTCCAATGACACAGCAGCCTCTCCTCCCCCATCTCTCTCTCTCTCTTGCTCCAATGACACAGCAGCCTCTCTCCCCCATCTCTATCTCTCTCTTGCTCCAATGACACAGCAGCCTCTCTCCCCCATCTCTCTCTCTCTTGCTCCAATGACACAGCAGCCTCTCTCCCCCATCTCTCTCTCTCTCTTGCTCCAATGACACAGCAGCCTCTCTCCCCCATCTCTCTCTCTCTTGCTCCAATGACACAGCAGCCTCTCCTCTCCCATCTCTCACTCTTGCTCCAGTGACACAGCAGCCTCTCTCCCCCATCTCTCTCTCTTGCTCCAATGACACAGCAGCCTCTCTCCCCCATCTCTCTCTCTCCCTTGCTCCAATGACACAGCAGCCTCTCTCCCCCATCTCTCTCTCTTGCTCCAATGACACAGCAGCCTCTCTCCCCCATCTCTCTCTTGCTCCAATGAAACAGCAGCCTCTATCCCCCATCTCCCTCTCTCTTGCTCCAATGACACAGCAGCCTCTCTCCCCCATCTCTCTCTCTTGCTCCAATGACACAGCAGCCTCTCTCCCCCATCTCTCTCTCTCTTGCTCCAATGACACAGCAGCCTCTCTCCCCCATCTCTATCTCTCTTGCTCCAATGACACAGCAGCCTCTCTCCCCCATCTCTCTCTCTCTCTCTTGCTCCAATGACACAGCAGCCTCTCCTCCCCCATCTCTCTCTCTCTCTTGCTCCAATGACACAGCAGCCTCTCTCCCCCCATCTCTCTCTCTCTCTCTTGCTCCAATTACACAGCAGCCTCTCTCCCCCATCTCTCTCTCTCTTGCTCCAATGACACAGCAGCCTCTCTCCCCCATCTCTCTCTCTCTCTTGCTCCAATGACACAGCAGCCTCTCTCCCCTATCTCTCTCTCTCTTGCTCCAATGACACAGCAGCCTCTCCTCCCCCATCTCTCTCTCTCTCTCTTGCTTCAATGACACAGCAGCCTCTCTCCCCCATCTCTCTCTCTCTCTCTTGCTCCAATGACACAGCAGCCTCTCTCCCCCATCTCTCTCTCTCTCTCTCTTGCTCCAATGACACAGCAGCCTCTCTCCCCCATCTCTCTCTCTTGCTCCAATGACACAGCAGCCTCTCCTCCCCCATCTCTCTCTCTTGCTCCAATGACACAGCAGCCTCTCTCCCCCATCTCTCTCTCTTGCTCCAATGACACAGCAGCCTCTCTCCCCCATCTCTCTCTCTTGCTCCAATGACACAGCAGCCTCTCCTCCCCCATCTCTCTCTCTCTCTATTGCGCCAATGACACAGCAGCCTCTCTCCCCCATCTCTCTCTCTCTCTCTTGCTCCAATGACACAGCAGCCTCTCCTCCCCCATCTCTCTCTCTCTCTCTTGCTCCAATGACACAGCAGCCTCTCTCCCCCATCTCTCTCTCTCTATTGCGCCAATGACACAGCAGCCTCTCTCCCCCATCTCTCTCTCTTGCTCCAATGACACAGCAGCCTCTCTCCCCCATCTCTCTCTCTCTTGCTCCAATGACACAGCAGACTCTCTCCTCCCCCATCTCTCTCTCTCTCTCTTGCTCCAATGACACAGCAGCCTCTCCTCCCCCATCTCTCTCTCTCTCTTGCTCCAATGACACAGCAGCCTCTCTCCCCCATCTCTATCTCTCTCTTGCTCCAATGACACAGCAGCCTCTCTCCCCCATCTCTCTCTCTCTTGCTCCAATGACACAGCAGCCTCTCTCCCCCATCTCTCTCTCTCTCTTGCTCCAATGACACAGCAGCCTCTCTCCCCCATCTCTCTCTCTCTTGCTCCAATGACACAGCAGCCTCTCCTCTCCCATCTCTCACTCTTGCTCCAGTGACACAGCAGCCTCTCTCCCCCATCTCTCTCTCTTGCTCCAATGACACAGCAGCCTCTCTCCCCCATCTCTCTCTCTTGCTCCAATGACACAGCAGCCTCTCTCCCCCATCTCTCTCTCTCTTGCTCCAATGACACAGCAGACTCTCTCCTCCCCCATCTCTCTCTCTCTCTCTTGCTCCAATGACACAGCAGCCTCTCCTCCCCCATCTCTCTCTCTCTCTTGCTCCAATGACACAGCAGCCTCTCTCCCCCATCTCTATCTCTCTCTTGCTCCAATGACACAGCAGCCTCTCTCCCCCATCTCTCTCTCTCTTGCTCCAATGACACAGCAGCCTCTCTCCCCCATCTCTCTCTCTCTCTTGCTCCAATGACACAGCAGCCTCTTTCCCCCATCTCTCTCTCTCTCTTGCTCCAATGACACAGCAGCCTCTCTCCTCCATCTCTCTCTCGCTCTTGCTCCAATGACACAGCAGCCTCTCTCCCCCATCTCTCTCTCTTGCTCCAATGACACAGCAGCCTCTCTCCCCCATCTCTCTCTCTTGCTCCAATGAAACAGCAGCCTCTATCCCCCATCTCCCTCTCTCTTGCTCCAATGACACAGCAGCCTCTCTCCCCCATCTCTCTCTCTTGCTCCAATGACACAGCAGCCTCTCTCCCCCATCTCTCTCTCTCTTGCTCCAATGACACAGCAGCCTCTCTCCCCCATCTCTATCTCTCTTGCTCCAATGACACAGCAGCCTCTCTCCCCCATCTCTCTCTCTCTCTCTTGCTCCAATGACACAGCAGCCTCTCCTCCCCCATCTCTCTCTCTCTCTTGCTCCAATGACACAGCAGCCTCTCTCCCCCCATCTCTCTCTCTCTCTCTTGCTCCAATTACACAGCAGCCTCTCTCCCCCATCTCTCTCTCTCTTGCTCCAATGACACAGCAGCCTCTCTCCCCCATCTCTCTCTCTCTCTTGCTCCAATGACACAGCAGCCTCTCTCCCCTATCTCTCTCTCTCTTGCTCCAATGACACAGCAGCCTCTCCTCCCCCATCTCTCTCTCTCTCTCTTGCTTCAATGACACAGCAGCCTCTCTCCCCCATCTCTCTCTCTCTCTCTTGCTCCAATGACACAGCAGCCTCTCTCCCCCATCTCTCTCTCTCTCTCTCTTGCTCCAATGACACAGCAGCCTCTCTCCCCCATCTCTCTCTCTTGCTCCAATGACACAGCAGCCTCTCTCCCCCATCTCTCTCTCTCTTGCTCCAATGACACAGCAGACTCTCTCCTCCCCCATCTCTCTCTCTCTCTCTTGCTCCAATGACACAGCAGCCTCTCCTCCCCCATCTCTCTCTCTCTCTTGCTCCAATGACACAGCAGCCTCTCTCCCCCATCTCTATCTCTCTCTTGCTCCAATGACACAGCAGCCTCTCTCCCCCATCTCTCTCTCTCTTGCTCCAATGACACAGCAGCCTCTCTCCCCCATCTCTCTCTCTCTCTTGCTCCAATGACACAGCAGCCTCTCTCCCCCATCTCTCTCTCTCTTGCTCCAATGACACAGCAGCCTCTCCTCTCCCATCTCTCCCTCTTGCTCCAGTGACACAGCAGCCTCTCTCCCCCATCTCTCTCTCTTGCTCCAATGACACAGCAGCCTCTCTCCCCCATCTCTCTCTCTCCCTTGCTCCAATGACACAGCAGCCTCTCTCCTCCATCTCTCTCTCGCTCTTGCTCCAATGACACAGCAGCCTCTCTCCCCCATCTCTCTCTCTTGCTCCAATGACACAGCAGCCTCTCTCCCCATCTCTATCTCTCTTGCTCCAATGACACAGCAGCCTCTCTCCCCCATCTCTCTCTCTCTCTCTTGCTCCAATGACACAGCAGCCTCTCCTCCCCCATCTCTCTCTCTCTCTTGCTCCAATGACACAGCAGCCTCTCTCCCCCCATCTCTCTCTCTCTCTCTTGCTCCAATTACACAGCAGCCTCTCTCCCCCATCTCTCTCTCTCTTGCTCCAATGACACAGCAGCCTCTCTCCCCCATCTCTCTCTCTCTCTTGCTCCAATGACACAGCAGCCTCTCTCCCCTATCTCTCTCTCTCTTGCTCCAATGACACAGCAGCCTCTCCTCCCCCATCTCTCTCTCTCTCTCTTGCTTCAATGACACAGCAGCCTCTCTCCCCCATCTCTCTCTCTCTCTCTTGCTCCAATGACACAGCAGCCTCTCTCCCCCATCTCTCTCTCTCTCTCTCTTGCTCCAATGACACAGCAGCCTCTCTCCCCCATCTCTCTCTCTTGCTCCAATGACACAGCAGCCTCTCCTCCCCCATCTCTCTCTCTTGCTCCAATGACACAGCAGCCTCTCTCCCCCATCTCTCTCTCTTGCTCCAATGACACAGCAGCCTCTCTCCCCCATCTCTCTCTCTTGCTCCAATGACACAGCAGCCTCTCCTCCCCCATCTCTCTCTCTCTCTATTGCGCCAATGACACAGCAGCCTCTCTCCCCCATCTCTCTCTCTCTCTCTTGCTCCAATGACACAGCAGCCTCTCCTCCCCATCTCTCTCTCTCTCTCTTGCTCCAATGACACAGCAGCCTCTCTCCCCCATCTCTCTCTCTTTATTGCGCCAATGACACAGCAGCCTCTCTCCCCCATCTCTCTCTCTTGCTCCAATGACACAGCAGCCTCTCTCCCCCATCTCTCTCTCTCTTGCTCCAATGACACAGCAGACTCTCTCCTCCCCCATCTCTCTCTCTCTCTCTTGCTCCAATGACACAGCAGCCTCTCTCCCCCATCTCTCTCTCTCTTGCTCCAATGACACAGCAGCCTCTCTCCCCCATCTCTCTCTCTCTCTTGCTCCAATGACACAGCAGCCTCTCTCCCCCATCTCTCTCTCTCTTGCTCCAATGACACAGCAGCCTCTCCTCTCCCATCTCTCACTCTTGCTCCAGTGACACAGCAGCCTCTCTCCCCCATCTCTCTCTCTTGCTCCAATGACACAGCAGCCTCTCTCCCCCATCTCTCTCTCTCCCTTGCTCCAATGACACAGCAGCCTCTCTCCTCCATCTCTCTCTCGCTCTTGCTCCAATGACACAGCAGCCTCTCTCCCCCATCTCTCTCTCTTGCTCCAATGACACAGCAGCCTCTCTCCCCCATCTCTCTCTCTTGCTCCAATGAAACAGCAGCCTCTATCCCCCATCTCCCTCTCTCTTGCTCCAATGACACAGCAGCCTCTCTCCCCCATCTCTCTCTCTTGCTCCAATGACACAGCAGCCTCTCTCCCCCATCTCTCTCTCTCTTGCTCCAATGACACAGCAGCCTCTCTCCCCCATCTCTATCTCTCTTGCTCCAATGACACAGCAGCCTCTCTCCCCCATCTCTCTCTCTCTCTCTTGCTCCAATGACACAGCAGCCTCTCCTCCCCCATCTCTCTCTCTCTCTTGCTCCAATGACACAGCAGCCTCTCTCCCCCCATCTCTCTCTCTCTCTCTTGCTCCAATGACACAGCAGCCTCTCTCCCCCATCTCTCTCTCTCTTGCTCCAATGACACATCAGCCTCTCTCCCCCATCTCTCTCTCTTGCTCCAATGACACAGCAGCCTCTCCTCCCCATCTCTCTCTCTCTCTCTTGCTCCAATGAAACAGCAGCCTCTCTCCCCCATCTCTCTCTCTTGCTCCAATGACACAGCAGCCTCTCCTCCCCATCTCTCTCTCTCTCTTGCTCTCTCTACCCACCCGAGGGACTGTCTTCTACCCACCTGTGGGACTGTCTTCTACCCACCTGTGGGACTGTCTTCTACCCACCTGTGGGACTGTCTCTACCCACCTGTGGGACTGTCTTCTACCCACCAGAGGGACTGTCTTCTACCCACCTGTGGGACTGTCTCTACCCACCTGTGGGACTGTCTTCTACCCACCTGTGGGACTGTCTTCTACCCACCTGTGGGACTGTCTTCTACCCACCTGTGGGACTGTCTACTACCCACCTGTGGGACTGTCTTCTACCCACCTGTGGGACTGTCTTCTACCCACCTGTGGGACTGTCTCTACCCACCTGTGGGACTGTCTTCTACCCACCTGTGGGACTGTCTACTACCCACCTGTGGGACTGTCTCTACCCACCTGAGGGACTGTCTTCTACCCACCTGTGGGACTGTCTTCTACCCACCTGTGGGACTGTCTACTACCCACCTGAGGGACTGTCTTCTACCCACCTGAGGGACTGTCTACTACCCACCTGAGGGACTGTCTTCTACCCACCTGAGGGACTGTCTCCTACCCACCTGTGGGACTGTCTCTACCCACCTGTGGGACTGTCTTCTACCCACCTGTGGGACTGTCTACTACCCACCTGTGGGACTGTCTTCTACCAACCTGTGGGACTGTCTTCTACCCACCTGTGGGACTGTCTACTACCCACCTGTGGGACTGTCTACTATCCACCTGAGGGACTGTCTTCTACCCACCTGTGGGACTGTCTACTACCCACCTGTGGGACTGTCTTCTACCCACCTGAGGGACTGTCTACTACCCACCTGAGGGACTGTCTTCTACCCACCTGTGGGACTGTCTACTACCCACCTGTGGGACTGTCTTCTACCCACCTGAGGGACTGTCTACTATCCACCTGAGGGACTGTCTACTACCCACCTGAGGGACTGTCTACTACCCACCTGTGGGACTGTCTACTACCCACCTGTGGGACTGTCTTCTACCCACCTGAGGGACTGTCTACTACCCACCTGAGGGACTGTCTACTACCCACCTGAGGGACTGTCTTCTACCCACCTGTGGGACTGTCTACTACCCACCTGAGGGACTGTCTACTACCCACCTGAGGGACTGTCTTCTACCCACCTGTGGGACTGTCTACTACCCACCTGAGGGACTGTCTCTACCCACCTGAGGGACTGTCTACTACCCACCTGATATATAGCCCTTCTTACATCAGCTAATATCTCAAAGTGCTGTACAGAAACCCAGCCTAAAACCCCAAACAGCAAGCAATGCAGGTGTAGAAGCACGGATGATTTGATTTGATTTGATTTTGATTGACATAATTACACTTCTCATACACAAAGAGCTGAAACCTAACACAGTGTTCAATCTCTAAGAATATATAAAAAGCATATATTCATACTAGAGTATGTAATGATATAAAACAGTACAGATATAAGACAGTGTTATAGAACAGTAATTATGATCGAAATCAAATCAGATCACTGTGAAATGCTTACAACTTACAAGCCCTTAACCAACAATACAGTTCTCTCTGTCATCCCAGACACATGGCTCCTAGTCAACCCTTCATTGTTACACTCAGAGACAGACCCTCTTTTCCCAACCACAAAATACATGCCCGCAGCGTACCACCCTGCACACCACTGCTGGCTTGCTTCTGAAACTAAGAAGGGTTGGTCCTGGTCAGTCCCTGGATGGGAGACCAGATGCTGCTGGAAGGGCCAGTAGGAGGCACTCTTTCCTCTGGTCTAAAAAATATCCCAATACCCCAGGGCAGAGATTGTGGACACTGCCCTGTGTAGGGTGCTGTCTTTCGGATGGGACATTAAACAGGTGTCCTGACTCTCTGAGGTCATTAAAACTTTTTAGGGATAGGGGGCAGCATTTTCACTTTTGGATGAATTGGTGCCCAAATTGAACGGCCTCCTACTCTGTCCCAGATCATAATATAATATATATGTATATTAAAACTGTTTGAATTATGTCTGTGAGTATAACAGAACTCATATGGCAGGCAAACTTCCAAACAGGAAGTAGAAATTCTGAAAAGGGTCGATGTGAAAGTCATCGCCTATTCATATCCCTGTAATTTATGGATCTGTTTGCACTTCATACGCCTTCCACTAGATGTCAACAGTCAGTAGAATGTGGAATGAAGCCTCTAGTGTGATTTGGGGCCAGATGGGAGCTATTTGAGTCAATGGTCTGGCAGATTGCCAGTTCCTGGTCACGCACGCTAGACATGGGATGTCAATGTGTCCCATTACTTTTACAGACATGAAGAAATGCTCCGGTTGGGACGTTATTGGATATATATGATAACAACATCCTGAAGATTGATTCACAACTAAGTTTGACCAGTTTATTCGACTTGTAATATCACTTTTTTAAGTTTTAGTCCGACGTTTGCATTCAATTGCGCAAGTGTTTGGACACGTGTACTACACATGCTAGCTAAAGTTGCTAATTCGACGTACGTAATGGACATTATAAAACAAAACAACAATTTATTGTGGAACTAGGATTCCTGGCACTGCATTCTGACGAAGATCATCAAAGGTAAGGGGATATTTATGATGTAATTTCGTATTTCTGTTGACTCCAACATGGCGGAGAAATGTTTTTTAAATCTGAGCGCCGTCTCAGATTATTGCATGGTGTGCTTTTTACAAAAGTTTTTGACGCAGCGGTTGCATTAAGAACCAGTGTATCTTTAATTATATGTAAAACATGTATCTTTCATCAAAGTTTATGATGAGTATTTCTGTTATTTGACGTGGCTCTCTGTAATTACTCCGGATATTTTGGAGGCATTTCTGAACATGGCGCCAATGTAAACCGAGATTTGTGGCTATAAATATGCACATAATCGAACAAAACATAAATGTATTGTGTAACATGATGTCATATGAGTGTCATCTGATGAAGATGTTCAAAGGTTAGTGATTAATTTTATCTCTATTTCTGGGTTTTGTGAAAGCTATCTTTGCTTGGAAAAATGGCTGTGTTTTTTGGATTTGGTGGTGAGCTAACATAAATATGTGTTGTGTTTTCACTGTAAAACATTTTAAAAATCGGACATGTTGGCTGGATTCACAAGATGTTTATCTTTCATTTGCTGTATTGAACTTGTTAATATGTGAAAGTTAAATATTTCGAAAAAATATATTTGAATTTCGCGCGCTGCCTTTTCAGCGGAATGTTGGGGGGGGTTCCGCTAGCGGAACGTGTGTCCTAGAAAGGTTAAAGATCCCATGGCACTTATCGTAAGAGTAGGGGTGTTAACCCCGGTGTCCTGGCTAAATTCCCAATCTGGCCCTCAAACCATCACGGTCACCTAATCATCCCCAGTTTACAATTGGCTCATTCATCCTCTCCTCTCTCCTGTAACTATTCCCCAGGTCGCTGCTGTAAATGAGAACGTGTTCTCAGTCAACTTACCTGGTAAAATAACGGAGAAATAAAAACTAAATAAAACATACATAATTTTAGCAAAATAATTATAAATATTACCTTATTTACATAAGTATTCAGACCCTTTGCTATGAGACTCGAAATTGAGCTCAGGTGCATCCTGTTTCCATTGATCATCCTTGAGATGTTTCTACAACTTGATTGGAGTTCACCTGTGGTAAATTCAATTGATTGGACATGATTTGGAAAGGCACACACCTGTCTATATAAGGTCCCACAGTTGACAGTGCATGTCAGAGCCAAAACCAAGCCATGAGATCAAAGGAATTGTCTGTAGAGCCCCGAGACAGGATTGTGTCGAGGCACCAAAAAATGGCTGCAGCATTGAAGGTCCCCAAGAACACAGTGCCCTCCACCATTCTTAAATGGAGGACGTTTGGAATTGGCAAACTGAGCAATCGGGTGAGAAGGTCCTTGGTCAGGGAGGTGACCAAGAACCCGACAGGACCAAACAGGTAGAGTTCTATTGGAATGGCTTCAGGTCCACGGTTGCATTACAACATTCAACAAACAGGTAGAGTTCTATTGGAATGGCTTCAGGTCCACGGTTCCATTTACAACATTCAACAAACAGGTAGAGTTCTATTGGAATGGCTTCAGGTCCACGGTTCCATTTACAACATTCAACAAACAGGTAGAGTTCTATTGGAATGGCTTCAGGTCCACGGTTCCATTTACAACATTCTAAGTACAATGAAGGTTTCTTGTCACATTTCTTGACATTTTTTTTAATTTTTTTTAATTTAACCTTTATTTAACCAGGTAGGCAAATTGAGAACACGTTCTCATTTACAATTGCGACCTGGCCAAGATAAAGCAAAGCAGTTCGACACATACAACAACACATAGTTACACATGGAGTAAAAACAAACATATAGTCAATAATACAGTGAAAAAAATAAAAAATAAGTCTATATACAATGTGAGCAAGTGAGGTGAGATAAGGGAGGTGAAGGCAAACAGATATATGTATAAATAAATAAAATATAAAAAGGCCATGGAGGCGAAGTGAGTACAACACAGCAAGTAAAATAAAAACTAAAAAACACTGGAATGGTTGGTTTGCATTGGAAGAAAGTGCAAAGTAGAGACAGAAATAATGGGGTGCAAAGGAGCAAAATAAATTAATAAATAAATACAGTAGGTAAAGAGGTAGTTGTTTGGGCTAAATTGTAGATGGGTTATGTACAGGTGCAGTAATCTATGAGCTGCTCTGACAGCTGGTGCTTAAAGCTAGTGAGGGAGATAGGTGTTTCCAGTTTCAGAGATTTTTGTAGTTCGTTCCAGTCATTGGCAGCAGAGAACTGGAAGGAGAGGCGTCCAAAGGAAGAATTGGTTTTGGGGGTGACTAGAGAGATATACCTGCTGGAGCGCGTGCTACAGGTAGGTGCTGCTATGGTGACCAGCGAGCTGAGATAAGGGGGGACTTTACCTAGCAGGGTCTTGTAGATGACCTGGAACCAGTGGGTTTGGCGACGAGTATGAAGCGAGGGCCAGCCAACGAGAGTGTACAGGTCGCAGTGGTGGGTAGTATATGGGGCTTTGGTGACAAAACGGATGGCACTGTGATAGACTGCATCCAATTTATTGAGTAGAGTATTGGAGGCTATTTTGTAAATGACATCACCGAAGTCGAGGATTGGTAGGATGGTCAGTTTTACAAGGGTATGTTTGGCAGCATGAGTAAAGGATGCTTTGTTGCGGAATAGGAAGCCAATTCTAGATTTGACTTTGGATTGGAGATGTTTGATGTGGGTCTGGAAGGAGAGTTTACAGTCTAACCAGACACCTAGGTATTTGTAGTTGTCCACATATTCTAAGTCAGAGCCGTCCAAAGTAGTGATGTTGGACAGGCGGGCAGGAGCAGGCAGCGATCGGTTGAAGAGCATGCATTTGGTTTTACTTGTATTTAAGAGCAGTTGGAGGCCACGGAAGGAGAGTTGTATGGCATTGAAGCTCGCCTGGAGGGTTGTTAACACAGTGTCAAAAGAAGGGCCAGAAGTATACAGAATAGTGTCGTCTGCGTAGAGGTGGATCAGAGAATCACCAGCAGCAAGAGCGACATCATTGATGTAAACAGAGAAGAGAGTCGGTCCAAGAATTGAACCCTGTGGCACCCCCATAGAGACTGCCAGAGGCCCGGACAACAGACCCTCCGATTTGAAACACTGAACTCTATCAGAGAAGTAGTTGGTGAACCAGGCGAGGCAATCATTAGAGAAACCAAGGCTGTCGAGTCTGCCAATGAGGATGTGGTGATTGACAGAGTCAAAAGCCTTGGCCAGGTCAATGAATACGGCTGCACAGTATTGTTTCCTATCGATGGCGGTTACGATATCGTTTATGACCTTGAGCGTGGCTGAGGTGCACCCATGACCAGCTCTGAAACCAGATTGCATAGCGGAGAAGGTGTGGTGTGATTCGAAATGGTCGGTAATCTGTTTGTTGACTTGGCTTTCGAAGACCTTAGAAAGGCAGGGTAGGATAGATATAGGTCTGTAGCAGTTAGGGTCAAGGGTGTCCCCCCCTTTGAAGAGGGGGATAACCGCAGCTGCTTTCCAATCTTTGGGGATCTCAGACGACACGAAAGAGAGGTTGAAGAGGCTAGTAATAGGGGTGGCAACAATTTCAGCAGATAGTTTTAGAAAGAAAGGGTCCAGATTATCTAGCCCGGCTGATTTGTAAGGGTCCAGATTTTGCAGCTCATTAAGAACATCAGCTGACTGTATTTGGGAGAAAGAGAAATGGGGAAGGCTTGGGCGAGTAGCAGAGGGGAGGGCAGTGCTGTTGTCCGGGGTAGGGGTAGCCAGGTGGAAAGCATGGCCAGCCGTAGAAAAATGCTTATTGAAATTCTCAATTATAGTGGATTTGTCGGTGGTGACAGTGTTTCCTATCTTCAGAGCGGTTGGAAGCTGGGAGGAGGTGTTCTTATTCTCCATGGACTTTACGGTGTCCCAGAACTTTTTTGAATTTGTGTTGCAGGAAGCAAATTTCTGCTTGAAAAAGCTAGCCTTGGCTGTTCTAACTGCCTGTGTATATTGGTTTCTGGCTTCCCTGAAAAGTTGCATATCACGGGGGCTGTTCGATGCTAATGCAGAACGCCATAGGATGTTTTTCTGATGGTTAAGGGCAGTCAGGTCAGGAGAGAACCAAGGGCTATATCTGTTCCTGGTTCTAAATTTCTTGAATGGGGCATGCTTATTCAAGATGGTGAGGAAGGCATTTTTAAAAAATGACCAGGCATCCTCTACTGACGGGATGAGATCAATATCCTTCCAGGATATCCCGGCCAGGTCGATTAGGAAGGCCTGCTCGCTGAAGTGTTTCAGGGAGCGTTTGACAGTGATGAGTGGAGGTCGTTTGACCGCTGACCCATTACGGATGCAGGCAATGAGGCAGTGATCGCTGAGATCTTGGTTGAAAACAGCAGAGGTGTATTTGGAGGGCAAGTTTGTTAGGATGATATCTATGAGGGTACCCGTGTTTACGGAATTGGGGTGGTACCTGGTAGGTTCATTGATAATTTGTGTGAGATTGAGGGCATCAAGCTTAGATTGTAGGGTGGCTGGGGTGTTGAGCATGTTCAAATTTAGGTCGCCTAGCAGCACGAGCTCTGAAGATAGATGGGGGGCAATCAGTTCACATATAGTGTCCAGAGCACAGCTGGGGGCAGAGGGTGGTCTATAGCAGGCGGCAACGGTGAGAGACTTGTTTTTAGAGAGGTGGATTTTTAAAAGTAGAAGTTCAAATTGTTTGGGAACAGACCTGGATAGTATAACAGAACTCTGCAGGCAGTCTTTGCAGTAGATTGCAACACCGCTCCCTTTGGCCGTTCTATCTTGTCTGAAAATATTGTAATTGGGGATAAAAATGTCTGAATTTTTGGTGGTCTTTCTAAGCCAGGATTCAGACACGGCTAAAACATCCGGGTTGGTAGAGTGTGCTAAAGCAGTGAACAAAACAAACTTAGGGAGGAGGCTTCTAATGTTAACATGCATGAAGCCAAGGCTATTACGGTTACAGAAGTCATCAAAAGAGAGCGCCTGGGGAATAGGAGTGGAGCCAGGTACTGCAGGGCCTGGATTCACCTCTACATCACCAGAGGAACAGAGGAGAAGTAGGATAATGGTACGGCTAAAAGCTATGAGAATTGGTCGCCTAGAGCTACTAGAGCAGAGAGTAAAAGGAAGTTTCTGGGGGCGATAAAATAGTTTAAAGGAATAATGTACAGACAAAGGTATGGTAGGATGTGAATACAGTGGAGGTAAACCTAGGTATTGAGTGATGATGAGAGAGATCTTGTCTCTAGAAACATCATTGAAACCAGGTGATGTCATCGCATATGTGGGTGGTGGAACTGAGAGGTTGGATATGGTATAGAGAGCAGGGCTAGAATCTCTACAGTGAAATAAGCCAATAAACACTAACCAGAACAGCAATGGACAAGGCATATTTACATTAAGGAGAGGCATGCTTAATCGAGTGATCAGTAAGGGTCCAGTGAGTAGAGGTTGGTTGGGGTCGTGGCGATCCAGACAGCTGGCCGGGTATATGGCTATCGGTAGCAGCATAGGATGGAGGTCTGTTTGTAGATACCTCGTGCGTTTCCGTCGGTCGGTTCCGTGTAGTGGGGTTTTGTTCAGATAGCAGCCGATAGGACAGCTAACGATTAGCGGGCCTCAGGTGAGCGTTCAGGTAACGTCGGGACGGATTTGCCGGTTGGATAAATCCCTCGGGCAGATAACGTCGGCAGTCAGTCGTGAAGGCCCGGTGGGGTTCCGTATCTGCAGCAGCAACAAAAGAAACGGGTCCGGATGGTGATGGAACTCCTCAGCTGGCTAGCTCCAGCATGATTTGAGTTTGCTCCGGGGTCGACGTAAGCCAATAGTCACACGGTATGCAGCTAGCTAGCTGCGAAATCAAGGTGCAAGTGTCCAGAGCCTGCGGTTGGAATCCGGGGAAACTGAGAGAAAAAAAGTCCCGGAATGCTCCGGTCCGAGTCGCGTTGCACAAAAGTGCCGGTAGATTATCGAGCTAAAGGAATAGCTGATGACCGCAAAACGTGGGCAGCTGAAACACCAACGCTAGCTAGCAAACCGGCTAATTTCGGGGCAGCTACAGATTAGCTTCTGGCTAGCTTTCAGGCTAGCTTCTGAATTAGCCCCTGGCTATCTTCCACGATGGATTTTCAGATTGAGGTAAATAATACTTATTGTAATTGGTGAAGCGGGTTGCAGGAAAGCTTTTGCAGGAAAGCTTTTGTAGTTGAGTTCTTGGATAATAAAATAAATAAAAGATATGTGAAGAAAAGGTGTAAATATATATATATACAGGACACGACAAGACAATACGGAAAAGACGTCTGAACTGCTAAGCCACCTTGGCAATGATTTACAAAATACAGAATATAATTTTTTTGATCATTGCAATTAGTCGACTTTTCTACAAAATATTTAAAACATACATATGCATGGCATACTTTGTTGTATTTTCCAGAAGCCCCCCCCCCCCCCCCCCAAAAAAAAATTATAATATTTGTAAGCCATCATTGACGTGTATGTACCAATTATGTTTGGAGGACTGGCCATGTGAACCCTGTCCTATTTGACCCTCTGGAGCTGGTTGGTGATTTGTGAAGTTCTTTGTGTTCCAGATGCCAAGGCAGCAGCATCATCTCTTCCTAAGGTCCAATTACAGTTACATATAAAAAAATATATATATATTTATTCAGCCTTTTTATAACAAATTCTTATTTAGAAAGAAGGCAAAACCCGGAACAATTGTGCGCCGCACTACGGATTTGATACAGCCTGGATTCAAACCAGGGTCTGTAGTGACTCCTCTTGCATTGACATGCAGTGCCTAAGACCGCAGCGCCACTCGGGAACCCAGTACATAACGCTACACATTATTACACCACTACTCTATCACTATATATCTACAATACAACACATTATAACACCACTACTCTACCACTATATATCTACAATACAACACATTACTACACCACTACTCTACCACTATATATCTACAATACAACACATTATTACACCACTACATATCTACAATACAACACATTATAACACCACTACTCTACCACTACATATCTACAATACAACACATTATAACACCACTACTCTACCACTATATATCTACAATACAACACATTATTACACCACTACATATCTACAATACAACACATTATTACACCACTACATATCTACAATACATCACATTATTACACCACTACATATCTACAATACAACACATTATTACACCACTACTCTACCACTACATATCTACAATACAACACATTATTACACCACTACTCTACCACTACATATCTACAATACAACACATTATTACACCACTACATATCTACAATACAACACATTATAACACCACTACATATCTACAATACAACACATTATTACACCACTACTCTACCACTACATATCTACAATACAACACATTATTACACCACTACATATCTACAATACAACACATTATAACACCACTACTCTACCACTACATATCTACAATACAACACATTATTACACCACTACATATCTACAATACAACACATTATAACACCACTACATATCTACAATACGACACATTATTACACCACTACTCTACCACTACATATCTACAATACAACACATTATAACACCACTACATATCTACAATACAACACATTATTACACCACTACATATCTACAATACAACACATTATAACACCACTACTCTACCACTACATATCTACAATACAACACATTATAACACCACTACATATCTACAATACAACACATTATTACACCACTACTCTACCACTACATATCTACAATACAACACATTACTACACCACTACTCTACCACTACATATCTACAATACAACACATTATAACACCACTACATATCTACAATACAACACATTATTACACCACTACTCTACCACTACATATCTACAATACAACACATTATTACACCACTACATATCTACAATACAACACATTATTACACCACTACATATCTACAATACAACACATTATTACACCACTACTCTACCACTACATATCTACAATACAACACATTATAACACCACTACATATCTACAATACAACACATTATTACACCACTACTCTACCACTACATATCTACAATACAACACATTATTACACCACTACATATCTACAATACAACACATTATTACACCACTACTCTACCACTACATATCTGCAATACAATACATTATTACACCACTACATATCTACAATACAACACATTATTACACCACTACATATCTACAATACAACACATTATAACACCACTACATATCTACAATACAACACATTATAACACCACTACATATCTACAATACGACACATTATTACACCACTACATATCTACAATACAACACATTATTACACCACTACTCTACCACTACATATCTACAATACAACACATTATAACACCACTACATATCTACAATACAACACATTATTACACCACTACATATCTACAATACAACACATTATTACACCACTACTCTACCACTACATATCTACAATACAACACATTATTACACCACTACTCTACCACTACATATCTACAATACAACACATTATTACACCACTACATATCTACAATACAACACATTATTACACCACTACATATCTACAATACGACACATTATTACACCACTACTCTACCACTACATATCTACAATACAACACATTATTACACCACTACTCTACCACTACATATCTACAATACAATACATTATTACACCACTACTCTACCACTACATATCTACAATACAACACATTATTACACCACTACATATCTACAATACAACACATTATTACACCACTACATATCTACAATACAACACATTATTACACCACTACATATCTACAATACAACACATTATAACACCACTACATATATACAATATAACACATTATTACACCACTACTCTACCACTACATATCTACAATACAACACATTATTACACCACTACTCTACCACTACATATCTACAATACAACACATTATTACACCACTACATATCTACAATACAACACATTATAACACCACTACTCTACCACTACATATCTACAATACAACACATTATTACACCACTACATATCTACAATACAACACATTATTACACCACTACATATCTACAATACAACACATTATAACACCACTACATATCTACAATACAACACATTACTACACCACTACATATCTATAATACAACACATTATTACACCACTACATATCTACAATACAACACATTATAACACCACTACTCTACCACTATATATCTATAATACAACACATTATAACACCACTACATATCTACAATACAACACATTATTACACCACTACATATCTACAATACAACACATTATTACACCACTACATATCTACAATACAACACATTATTACACCACTACTCTACCACTACATATCTACAATACAACACATTATTACACCACTACTCTACCACTACATATCTACAATACAACACATTATAACACCACTACATATCTACAATACAACACATTATTACACCACTACATATCTACAATACAACACATTATAACACCACTACATATCTACAATACGACACATTATAACACCACTACATATCTACAATACAACACATTATAACACCACTACATATCTACAATACAACACATTATAACACCACTACATATCTACAATACAACACATTATAATACCACTACATATCTACAATACAACACATTATAACACCACTACTCTACCACTACATATCTACAATACAACACATTATTACACCACTACTCTACCACTACATATCTACAATACAACACATTATAACACCACTACATATCTACAGTACAACACATTATTACACCACTACATATATACAATACAACACATTATAACACCACTACATATCTACAATACAACACATTATAACACCACTACATATCTACAATACAACACATTATAACACCACTACATATCTACAATACAACACATTATAATACCACTACATATCTACAATACAACACATTATAACACCACTACTCTACCACTACATATCTACAATACAACACATTATAACACCACTACTCTACCACTACATATCTACAATACAACACATTATAACACCACTACATATCTACAATACAACACATTATAATACAACTACATATCTACAATACAACACATTATTACACCACTACTCTACCACTACATATCTACAATATAACACATTATTACACCACTACATATCTACAATACAACACATTATAACACCACTACATATCTACAATACAACACATTATTACACCACTACATATCTACAATACAACACATTATAACACCACTACTCTACCACTACATATCTACAATACAACACATTATTACACCACTACATATCTACAATACATCACATTATTACACCACTACATATCTACAATACAACACATTATAACACCACTACTCTACCACTACATATCTACAATACAACACATTATAACACCACTACTCTACCACTACATATCTACAATACAACACATTATAACACCACTACATATCTACAATACAACACATTACTACACCACTACATATCTACAATACAACACATTATAACACCACTACTCTACCACTACATATCTACAATACAACACATTATAACACCACTACTCTACCACTACATATCTACAATACAACACATTATAACACCACTACATATCTACAATACAACACATTACTACACCACTACATATCTACAATACAACACATTATTACACCACTACATATCTACAATACAACACATTATAACACCACTACTCTACCACTACATATCTACAATACAACACATTATTACACCACTACATATCTATAATACAACACATTATTACACCACTACATATCTACAATACGACACATTATTACACCACTACTCTACCACTACATATCTACAATACAACACATTATAACACCACTACTCTACCACTACATATCTACAATACAACACATTACTACACCACTACATATCTATAATACAACACATTATTACACCACTACTCTACCACTACATATCTACAATACAACACATTATTACATCACTACATATCTACAATACGACACATTACTACACCACTACATATCTATAATACAACACATTATTACACCACTACTCTACCACTACATATCTACAATACAACACATTATTACACCACTACTCTACCACTACATATCTACAATACAACACATTATTACACCACTACAAATCTACAATACAACACATTATAACACCACTACTCTACCACTACATATCTACAATACAACACATTACTACACCACTACATATCTACAATACAACACATTATTACACCACTACTCTACCACTACATATCTATAATACAACACATTATTACACCACTACTCTACCACTACATATCTACAATACAACACATTATTACACCACTACTCTACCACTACATATCTACAATACAATACATTATAACACCACTACTCTACCACTACATATCTACAATACAACACATTATTACACCACTACTCTACCACTACATATCTACAATACAACACATTATAACACCACTACATATCTACAATACAACACATTATTACACCACTACATATCTACAATACAACACATTATTACACCACTACATATCTATAATACAACACATTATTACACCACTACATATCTACAATACAACACATTACTACACCACTACATATCTACAATACAACACATTATTACACCACTACATATCTACAATACAACACATTATTACACCACTACATATCTACAATACAACACATTATAACACCACTACTCTACCACTACATATCTACAATACAACACATTACTACACCACTACATATCTACAATACAACACATTATTACACCACTACATATCTACAATACAACACATTATTACACCACTACTCTACCACTACATATCTACAATACAACACATTATAACACCACTACATATCTACAATACAACACATTATTACACCACTACATATCTACAATACAACACATTATTACACCACTACTCTACCACTACATATCTACAATACAACACATTATTACACCACTACTCTACCACTACATATCTACAATACGACACATTATTACACCACTACATATCTACAATACAACAAATTACTACACCACTACATATCTACAATACAACACATTACTACACCACTACATATCTACAATACAACACATTATTACACCACTACTCTACCACTACATATCTACAATACAACACATTATAACACCACTACTCTACCACTACATATCTACAATACAACACATTATTACACCACTACATATCTACAATACAACACATTATTACACCACTACTCTACCACTACATATCTACAATACAACACATTATAACACCACTTCATATCTACAATACAACACATTATAACACTACTACATATCTACAATACAACACATTATAACACCACTACATATCTACAATACAACACATTATAATACTACTACATATCTACAATACAACACATTATAACACCACTACTCTACCACTACATATCTACAATACAACACATTATTACACCACTATATATCTACAATACAATACATTATTACACCACTATATATCTAAAATACAACATATTATTACACCACTACATATCTACAATACAACACATTATAACACCACTACATATCTACAATACAACACATTATAATACCACTACATATCTACAATACATCACATTATTACACCACTACTCTACCACTACATATATACAATACAACACATTATTACACCACTACATATCTACAATACAACACATTATTACACCACTACATATCTACAATACAACACATTATTACACCACTACATATCTACAATACAACACATTATTACACCACTACTCTACCACTACATATCTACAATACAACACATTACTACACCACTACTCTACCACTACATATCTACAATACAACACATTATAACACCACTACATATCTACAATACAACACATTATTACACCACTACATATCTACAATACATCACATTATTACACCACTACATATCTACATACAACACATTATAACACCACTACATATCTACAATACAACACATTATTACACCACTACTCTACCACTACATATCTACAATACAACACATTATTACACCACTACTCTACCACTACATATCTACAATACAACACATTACTACACCACTACTCTACCACTACATATCTACAATACAACACATTATTACACCACTACATATCTACAATACAACACATTATTACACCACTACTCTACCACTACATATCTACAATACAACACATTACTACACCACTACTCTACCACTACATATCTACAATACAACACATTATTACACCACTACATATCTACAATACATCACATTATTACACCACTACTCTACCACTACATATCTACAATACAACACATTATAACACCACTACTCTACCACTACATATCTACAATACAACACATTATAACACCACTACATATCTACAATACAACACATTATTACACCACTACATATCTACAATACAACACATTATAACACCACTACTCTACCACTACATATCTACAATACAACACATTATTACACCACTACTCTACCACTACAAATCTACAATACAACACATTATTACACCACTACATATCTACAATACAACACATTATTACACCACTACATATCTACAATACACCACATTATTACACCACTACATATCTACAATACAACACATTATTACACCACTACTCTACCACTACATATCTACAATACAACACATTATTACATCACTACTCTACCACTACATATCTACAATACAACACAATACTACACCACTACATATCTACAATACAACACATTATTACACCACTACATATCTACAATACAACACATTATAAGACCACTACATATCGACAATACAACACATTATTACACCACTACTCTACCACTACATATCTATAATACAACACATTATAACACCACTACATATCTACAATACAACACATTATTACACCACTACTCTACCACTACATATCTACAATACAACACATTATTACACCACTACATATCTACAATACAACACATTATTACACCACTACTCTACCACTATATATCTACAATACAATACATTATTACACCACTACTCTACCACTACATATCTACAATACAACACATTATAACACCACTACTCTACCACTACATATCTACAATACAACACATTATTACACCACTACATATCTACAATACAACACATTATAACACCACTACATATCTACAATACGACACATTATTACACCACTACTCTACCACTACATATCTACAATACAACACATTATAACACCACTACATATCTACAATACAACACATTATTACACCTCTACATATCTACAATACAACACATTATTACACCACTACTCTACCACTACATATCTACAATACAACACATTATAACACCACTACTCTACCACTACATATCTACAATACAACACATTATTACACCACTACATATCTACAATACAACACATTATAACACCACTACATATCTACAATACAACACATTATTACACCACTACTCTACCACTACATATCTACAATACAACACATTATTACACCACTACATATCTACAATACAACACATTATTACACCACTACTCTACCACTACATATCTACAATACAACACATTATAACACCACTACATATCTACAATACAACACATTATTACACCACTACTCTACCACTACATATCTACAATACAACACATTATAACACCACTACATATCTACAATACAACACATTATTACACCACTACTCTACCACTACATATCTACAATACAACACATTATAACACCACTACATATCTACAATACAACACATTATTACACCACTACTCTACCACTACATATCTACAATACAATACATTATTACACCACTACATATCTACAATACAACACATTATTACACCACTACATATCTACAATACAACACATTATAACACCACTACATATCTACAATACAACACATTATAACACCACTACATATCTACAATACGACACATTATTACACAACTACATATCTACAATACAACACATTATAACACCACTACTCTACCACTACATATCTACAATACAACACATTATTACACCACTACATATCTACAATACGACACATTATTACACCACTAGATATATACAATATAACACATTATTACACCACTACTCTACCACTACATATCTACAATACAACACATTATTACACCACTACACTACCACTACATATCTACAATACAACACATTATTACACCACTACTCTACCACTACATATCTACAATACAACACATTATTACACCACTACATATCTACAATACAACACATTATAACACCACTACTCTACCACTACATATCTACAATACAACACATTATTACACCACTACATATCTACAATACAACACATTATTACACCACTACTATCTATAATACAACACATTATTACACCACTACATATCTACTATACAACACATTATTACGCCACTACTCTACCACTACATATCTACAATACAACACATTACTACACCACTACATATCTACATTACAACACATTATTACACCACTACATATCTACAATACAACACATTATAACACCACTACATATCTACAATACAACACATTATTACACCACTACTCTACCACTACATATCTACAATACAACACATTATTACACCACTACTCTACCACTACATATCTACAATACAACACATTATTACACCACTACATATCTACAATACAACACATTATTACACCACTACTCTACCACTACATATCTATAATACAACACATTATAACACCACTACATATCTACAATACAACACATTATTACACCACTACTCTACCACTACATATCTACAATACAACACATTATTACACCACTACATATCTACAATACAACACATTATTACACCACTACTCTACCACTATATATCTACAATACAATACATTATTACACCACTACTCTACCACTACATATCTACAATACAACACATTATAACACCACTACTCTACCACTACATATCTACAATACAACACATTATTACACCACTACATATCTACAATACAACACATTATAACACCACTACATATCTACAATACGACACATTATTACACCACCACTCTACCACTACATATCTACAATACAACACATTATAACACCACTACATATCTACAATACAACACATTATTACACCACTACATATCTACAATACAACACATTATTACACCACTACTCTACCACTACATATCTACAATACAACACATTATAACACCACTACTCTACCACTACATATCTACAATACAACACATTATTACACCACTACATATCTACAATACAACACAATATAACACCACTACATATCTACAATACAACACATTATTACACCACTACTCTACCACTACATATCTACAATACAACACATTATTACACCACTACTCTACCACTACATATCTACAATACAACACATTATAACAGCACTACATATCTACAATACAACACATTATTACACCACTACTCTACCACTACATATCTACAATACAACACATTACTACACCACTACATATCTACAATACAACACATTATTACACCACTACTCTACCACTACATATCTACAATACAACACATTATAACACCACTACATATCTACAATACAACACATTATTACACCACTACTCTACCACTACATATCTACAATACAACACATTATAACACCACTACATATCTACAATACAACACATTATTACTCCACTACTCTACCACTACATATCTACAATACAACACATTATAACACCACTACATATCTACAATACAACACATTATTACACCACTACTCTACCACTACATATCTACAATACAATACATTATTACACCACTACATATCTACAATACAACACATTATTACACCACTACATATCTACAATACAACACATTATAACACCACTACATATCTACAATACGACACATTATTACACCTCTACATATCTACAATACAACACATTATAACACCACTACTCTACCACTACATATATACAATATAACACATTATTACACCACTACTCTACCACTACATATCTACAATACAACACATTATTACACCACTACTCTACCACTACATATCTACAATACAACACATTATTACACCACTACATATCTACAATACAACATATTATTACACCACTATATATCTACAATACAACACATTATTACACCACTACTCTACCACTACATATCTACAATACAACACATTATTACACCACTACATATCTACAATACAACACATTATTACACCACTACTCTACCACTACATATCTACAATACAACACATTATTACACCACTACATATCTACAATACAACACATTATAACACCACTACTCTACCACTACATATCTACAATACGACACATTACTACACCACTACATATCTACAATACAACACATTATAAGACCACTACATATCTACAATACAACACATTATTACACCACTACTCTACCACTACATATCTACAATACAACACATTATAACACCACTACTCTACCACTATATATCTACAATACAACACATTATTACACCACTACTCTACCACTACATATCTACAATACAACACATTATTACACCACTACTCTACCACTACATATCTACAATACAACACATTATAACACCATTACATATCTACAATACAACACATTATTACACCACTACATATCTACAATACAACACATTATTACACCACTACATATCTACAATACAACACATTATTACACCACTACTCTACCACTACATATCTACAATACAACACATTATTACACCACTACTCTAACACTACATATCTACAATACAACACATTATAACACCACTACATATCTACAATACAACACATTATTACACCACTACATATCTACAATACAACACATTATAACACCACTACATATCTACAATAAGACACATTATAACACCACTACATATCTACAATACAACACATTATAACACCACTACATATCTACAATACAACACATTATAACACCACTACATATCTACAATACAACACATTATAACACCACTACATATCTACAATACAACACATTATAATACCACTACATATCTACAATACAACACATTATAACACCACTACTCTACCACTATATATCTACAATACAACACATTATAACACCACTACTCTACCACTACATATCTACAATACAACACATTACTACACGACTACATATCTACAATACAACACATTATAATACCACTACATATCTACAATACAACACATTATTACACCACTACTCTACCACTACATATATACAATACAACACATTATTACACCACTACTCTACCACTACATATCTACAATACAACACATTATTACACCACTACATATCTACAATACAACACATTATTACACCACTACTCTACCACTACATATCTACAATACAACACATTATAACACCACTACTCTACCACTACATATCTACAATACAACACATTATTACACCACTACTCTACCACTACATATCTACAATACAACACATTATTACACCACTACATATCTACAATACAACACATTATAACACCACTACTCTACCACTACATATCTACAATACAACACATTATTACACCACTACTCTACCACTACATATCTACAATACAACACATTATTACACCACTACATATCTACAATACAACACATTATTACACCACTACATATATACAATACAACACATTATAACACCACTACTCTACCACTACATATCTACAATACAACACATTATTACACCACTACTCTACCACTACATATCTACAATACAACACATTATTACACCACTACATATCTACAATACAACACATTATTACACCACTACTCTACCACTACATATCTACAATACAACACATTATAACACCACTACATATCTACAATACAACACATTATTACACCACTACTCTACCACTACATATCTACAATACAACACATTATTACACCACTACATATCTACAATACAACACATTATAACACCACTCATATCTACAAAACAACACATTATAACACCACTACTCTACCACTACATATCTACAATACAACACATTATAACACCACTACTCTACCACTACATATCTACAATACAACACATTATTACACCACTACATATCTACAATACAACACATTATTACACCACTACTCTACCACTACATATCTACAATACAACACATTATAACACCACTACATATCTACAATACAACACATTATTACACCACTACATATCTACAATACAACACATTATTACACCACTACATATCTACAATACAACACATTATTACACCACTACTCTACCACTACATATCTACAATACAACACATTACTACACCACTACATATCTACAATACAACACATTATTACACCACTACATATCTACAATACAACACATTATTACACCACTACTCTACCACTACATATCTACAATACAACACATTATAACACCACTACATATCTACAATACAACACATTATTACACCACTACATATCTACAATACAACACCTTATTACACCACTACTCTACCACTACATATCTACAATACAACACATTATAACACCACTACATATCTACAATACAACACATTATTACACCACTACATATCTACAATACAACACATTACTACACCACTACATATCTACAATACAACACATTATTACACCACTACATATCTACAATACAACACCTTATTACACCACTACTCTACCACTACATATCTACAATACAACACATTATTACACCACTACTCTACCACTACATATCTACAATACAACACATTATTACACCACTACTCTACCACTACATATCTACAATACAACACATTACTACACCACTACATATCTACAATACAACACATTATACACACTACTACCACTACATATCTACAATACAACACATTATTACACCACTACTCTACCACTACATATCTACAATACAACACATTACTACACCACTACATATCTACAATACAACACATTATTACACCACTACTCTACCACTACATATCTACAATACAACACATTATTACACCACTACATATCTACTATACAACACATTATTACACCACTACTCTACCACTACATATCTACAATACAACACATTACTACACCACTACATATCTACAATACAACACATTATTACACCACTACATATCTACAATACAACACATTACTACACCACTACATATCTACAATACAACACATTATTACACCACTACTCTACCACTACATATCTACAATACAACACATTACTACACCACTACATATCTACAATACAACACATTATAACACCACTACATATCTACAATACAACACATTATTACACCACTACATATCTACAATACAACACATTATAACACCACTACATATCTACAATACAACACATTATAACACCACTACTCTACCACTACATATCTACAATACAACACATTATTACACCACTACATATCTACAATACAATACATTATTACACCACTACATATCTACTATACAACACATTATTACACCACTACATATCTACTATACAACACATTATTACACCACTACTCTACCACTACATATCTACAATACAACACATTATTACACCACTACTCTACCACTACATATCTACAATACACCACATTATTACACCACTATATATCTAAAATACAACACATTATTACACCACTACTCTACCACTACATATCTACAATACAACACATTATTACACCACTACACTACCACTACATATCTACAATACAACACATTATTACACCACTACATATCTACAATACAACACATTATAACACCACTACATATCTACAATACAACACATTCTTACACCACTACTCTACCACTACATATCTACAATACAACACATTATTACACCACTACATATCTACAATACAACACATTATTACACCACTACATATATACAATACAACACATTATTACACCACTACTCTACCACTACATATCTACTATACAACACATTATTACACCACTACATATCTACAATACAACACATTACTACACCACTACATATCTACAATACAACACATTATTACACCACTACTCTACCACTACATATCTACAATACAACACATTATAACACCACTACATATCTACAATACAACACATTATTACACCACTACATATCTACAATACAACACATTATAACACCACTACTCTACCACTACATATCTACAATACAACACATTATTACACCACTACTCTACCACTACATATCTACAATACAACACATTATAACACCACTACATATCTACAATACAACACATTATTACACCACTACTCTACCACTACATATCTACAATACAACACATTACTACACCACTACATATCTACAATACAACACATTATTACACCACTACTCTACCACTACATATCTACAATACAACACATTATTACACCACTACTCTACCACTACATATCTACAATACAACACATTATAACACCACTACATATCTACAATACAACACATTATTACACCACTACTCTACCACTACATATCTACAATACAACACATTACTACACCACTACATATCTACAATACAACACATTATTACACCACTACATATCTACAATACGACACATTATTACACCACTACTCTACCACTACATATATACAATACAACACATTATTACACCACTACATATCTACAATACAACACATTATTACACCACTACATATCTACAATACAACACATTATTACACCACTACTCTACCACTACATATCTACAATACAACACATTATTACACCACTACTCTACCACTACATATCTACAATACAACACATTATTACACCACTACATATCTACAATACAACACATTATTACACCACTACTCTACCACTACATATCTACAATACAACACATTATTACACCACTACTCTACCACTACATATCTACAATACAACACATTATTACACCACTACATATCTACAATACAACACATTATTACACCACTACTCTACCACTACATATCTACAATACAACACATTATAACACCACTACATATCTACAATACAACACATTATTACACCACTACATATCTACATTACAACACATTATTACGCCACTACATATCTACAATACAACACATTATTACACCACTACATATCTACAATACAACACATTATTACACCACTACTCTACCACTACATATCTACAATACAACACATTATTACACCACTACTCTACCACTACATATCTACAATACAACACATTATAACACCACTACATATCTACAATACAACACATTATTACACCACTACTCTACCACTACATATCTACAATACAACACATTATAACACCACTACTCTACCACTACATATCTACAATACAACACATTATACACCACTACATATCTACAATACAACACATTATTACACCACTACTCTACCACTACATATCTACAATACAACACATTATACCACCACTACTCTACCACTACATATCTACAATACAACACATTATAACACCACTACATATCTACAATACAACACATTATTACACCACTACTCTACCACTACATATCTACAATACAACACATTATTACACCACTACATATCTACAATACAACACATTATAACACCACTACATATCTACAATACAACACATTATTACACCACTACATATCTACAATACAACACATTATTACACCACTACTCTACCACTACATATCTACAATACAACACATTATTACACCACTACATATCTACAATACAACACATTATTACACCACTACTCTACCACTACATATCTACAATACAACACATTATAACACCACTACATATCTACAATACAACACATTATAACACCACTACATATCTACAATACAACACATTATAACACCACTACATATCTACAATACAACACATTATTACACCAGTACATATCTACAATACAACACATTATTACACCACTACCATGTATGTGTGTGTAGAATGCCTATTTTATCATGTTTGTGTGTGTCTTTCTCTTCACACTTCATGCTCATCCATAAGGTATATAGTTTTTATCTTTTTAAATCAGACTTTTCTTCTTGACTGAGTTCCATGTTATGGAATAGCTCTATGTAGTCCTGTGCCCCTCCTACAGTCTGTTCTGGACTTGGGACTGTGACCTCTGGTGGCATGTCTTGTGGGGTATGCATGGGTGTCTGAGCCGTGTGCTAGTCGCCTAATCAGACATCTGTATGATTTCAACATGTCAATACTTCTCACAAAGACAAGCAGTGATGCAGTCAATCTCTCCTCCACCCTGAGCCGGGAGAGGTTGAGGGCTAGCCGTGAAACTCTGTTCTGGGCCAATTGTATTTTGCCCTATGTCCCTCTTTGTGGCACTTGACCCTATGACTGGACAGTCATGCTGTGTTATTTAGTCATTTTAAAGGAATGGACACACTCCCTTTAAGAGTTATGGGCTGAGAGCTGATCAGAGGGAGAAATTGAACATACAAATTGAACAATGTGCAGATTGCCAACATATAAAGAGTAAGGAAATGGGGGGGCAGGGGAGGGGAGGGGAGGGGGTGTAGAGGGAGGGGAGGGGTGTAGAGGGAGGGGAGGGGGTGTAGAGGGAGGTAATGACTGACAAATAGCAGGAAAATAGTTTTGAGTCACGACAGGTTTGGTGGAGCGAGAAAAATCACTGATGACGCAGGTTCTGTGACTAGCGAGGATTAGCGAGGGGGGGGGGGGGTGAGTGGTCCATGTGTTGCATATTTTTGGTGTGGGGTCATTGAGTTTGTGTGAAGGTGGGGGGTGCTGGAGGGAGGGAGGGAGGGAGGGAGGGGGAAAGCTGGAGACCGCTGCAGGATAGATAATGGTAGGTAGAGGGAGTGACAAAGGGAGAAAGAGACGGAGGCGAGTGAATGAGTGAATGACTGTGTGAGCAAACCAGTAGTTATGGAGAAACAGTCACATGACGAGAGGAAACGACAGAGTCGAATCACAGACGGGGACAAAAGAGCGAAAGAGACGAAGGGAGGGGCGGTCCGGCGTAGACTTGGAGGATGGTGAGGGCAGGATTTGAAAGAGTGCGATGCAGAGATGAAGGGAGGGGAGGTCCGGCGGAGGATGGTGAGGGCAGGAATTGAAAGAGTGCCAGGGTGATTCAAAACGTTTTTTTCCTAATTTGTGTTGATGATGCGTTGTGGGAAGCGTGGATTCACTGAGTGTTGTGACACAGAGAATGTTTGGGATGTGTGTTTCTTTTCTTTTCAGTCCCTCTGTTTGGTGATGAACGTGTGGTCCGGCCCTGGCCGCGGCTGCCACGGCACGTCAAGAGGCAGCATAGGCCGTGCCGCGTCTCAGAAGGAAGACGGTCGGAAAGAAGCGGACGGCCCAGCCGAGGCCAGGAAGACAGCGAGCGGCGTCCTCCGCTCTTCCTTCCCCTCTCCTCTTCCTCCCTTCCTCTTCCTCCCTCTCCTCTTCCTTCCTTCCTCTCCTCTTCCTTCCCCTCTCCTCTTCCTTCCCCTCTCCTCTTCCTTCCCCTCTCCTCTTCCTTCCCCTCTCCTCTTCCTTCCCCTCTCCTCTTCCTTCCTTCCTCCTCTCCTCTTCCTTCCCCTCCTCCTCTTCCCTTCCCCTCTCCTCTTCCTTCCTCCCTCTCCTCTTCCTTCCTTCCCTCTCCTCTCCTCTTCCTTCCCCTCTCCTCTTCCTTCCCTCCCCTCTCCTCTTCCTTCCCCTCTCCTCTTCCTTCCCCTCTCCTCTTCCTTCCCCTCTCCTCTTCCTTCCCCTCATCCTCTTCCTTCCTTCACCTCTCCTCTTCCTCTCCTTCCCTCCCTCTCCTCTTCCTTCCCTCCCTCTCCTCTTCCTTCCCCTCTCCTCTTCCTTCCTTCCTCTCCTCTCCTCTTCCTTCCCCTCCTCCTCTTCCTTCCCTCCCCTCTCCTCTTCCTTCCCCTCTCCTCCTTCCTTCCTCTCCCTCTCCTTCTTCCTTCCCCTCCCTCTTCCTTCCCCTCTCTCCTCTTCCTTCCCCTCCCCTCTTCCTTCCCCTCCCCTCTTCCTTCCCCTCTCCTCTTCCTTCCCTCTCCCTCTTCCTTCCCTCTCCTCTTCCTTCCCCTCTCCTCTTCCTTCCCCTCTCCTCTTCCTTCCCCTCGCCTCTTCCTTTCCCCTCTCCCTCCTCTTCCTTCCCCTCACTCCTCTTCCTTCCCCTCTCCTCTTCCTTCCCCTCTCCTCTTCCTTCCCCTCTCCTCTTCCTTCCCCTCTCCTCTTCCTTCCCCTCTCCTCTTCCTTCCCCTCTCCTCTTCCTTCCCCTCCTCCCTCTTCCTTCCCCTCTCCCTCTTCCTTCCCCTCCCTCTTCCTTCCCCCTCTCCTCTTCCTTCCCCTCTCCTCTTCCTTCCCTCTCCCTCTTCCTTCCCCTCCCTCTTCCTTCCCCTTTCCCTCTTCCTTCCCCTCTCCTCTTCCTTCCCCTCTCCTCTTCCTTCCCCTCACCTCTTCCTTCCCCTCTCCTCTTCCTTCCCCTCTCCTCTTCCTTCCCCTCTCCTCTTCCTTCCCCTCCCTCTTCCTTCCCCTCTCCTCTTCCTTCCCCCTCTCCTCTTCCTTCCCCTCTCCTCTTCCTTCCCTCTCCCTCTTCCTTCCCCTCTCCTCTTCCTTCCCCTCTCCTCCTTCCTTCCCCTCTCCTCTTCCTTCCCCTCCCTCTTCCTTCCCCTCCTCCTCTTCCTTCCCCTCTCCTCTTCCTTCCCCTCTCCTCTTCCTTCCCCTCCCTCTTCCTTCCCCTCTCCCTCTTCCTTCCCCTCTCCCTCTTCCTTCCCCCTCTCCTCTTCCTTCCACCTCTCCTCTTCCTTCCCCTCTCCTCTTCCTTCCCCTCTCCTCTTCCTTCCCCTCTCCTCTTCCTTCCCCTCCCTCTTCCTTCCCTCTCCCTCTTCCTTCCCCTCCCTCTTCCTTCCCCTCCTACTCCCTCTTCCTTCCCCTCTCCCTCTTCCTTCCCCTCTCCTCTTCCTTCCCCTCCCCTCTTCCTTCCCCTCTCCTCTTCCTTCCCCTCTCCTCTTCCTTCCCCTCCCCTCTTCCTTCCCCTCTCCTCTTCCTTCCCCTCTCCTCTTCCTTCCCCTCTCCTCTTCCTTCCCCTCTCCTCTTCCTTCCCCTCTCCTCTTCCTTCCCCTCTCCTCTTCCTTCCCCTCCCCCTCTTCCTTCCCCTCTCCTCTTCCTTCCCTCTCCTCTTCCTTCCCTCTCCTCTTCCTTCCCCTCCCTCTTCCTTCCCCTCTCCTCTTCCTTCCCCTCTCCTCTTCCTTCCCCTCTCCTCTTCCTTCCCCTCCCCTCTTCCTTCCCCTCTCCTCTTCCTTCCCTCTCCTCTTCCTTCCCTCTCCTCTTCTCTCTTCCCCCCTCTCCTCTTCCTTCCCCTCTCCTCTTCCTTCCCCTCTCCTCTTCCTTCCCCTCCCCTCTTCCTTCCCCTCCCCTCTTCCTTCCCCTCTCCTCTTCCTTCCCCTCTCCTCTTCCTTCCCCTCTCCTCTTCCTTCCCCTCTCCTCTTCCTTCCCCTCCCTCTTCCTTCCCCTCTCCTCTTCCTTCCCTCTCCTCTTCCTTCCCTCTCCTCTTCCTTCCCCTCCCTCTTCCTTCCCCTCTCCTCTTCCTTCCCCTCTCCTCTTCCTTCCCTCTCCCTCTTCCTTCCCTCTCCTCTTCCTTCCCTCTCCTCTTCCTTCCCTCTCCTCTTCCTTCCCCTCCCCTCTTCCTTCCCCTCTCCTCTTCCTTCCCCTCTCCTCTTCCTTCCCTCTCCTCTTCCTTCCCCTCCCTCTTCCTTCCCCTCTCCTCTTCCTTCCCCTCCCTCTTCCTTCCCCCTTCCCCCTCTCCTCTTCCTTCCCCTCTCCTCTTCCTTCCCCTCTCCTCTTCCTTCCCCCTCCTACCCCTCTTCCTTCCCTCTCCTCTTCCTTCCCCTCCCTCTTCCTTCCCCTCTCCTCTTCCTTCCCCTCTCCTCTTCCTTCCCCTCCTCTTCCTTCCCTCTCCTCTTCCTTCCCCTCTCCTCTTCCTTCCCTCTCCTCCCTCTCCCCTTCCCCTCTCCTCTTCCTTCCCCTCCCTCTTCCTTCCCCTCTCCTCTTCCTTCCCCTCCCTCTTCCTTCCCTCTCCTCTTCCTTCCCCTCCCCTCTTCCTTCCCCTCTCCTCTCCTTCCCCTCCCCTCTTCCTTCCCCTCCCTCTTCCCTTCCTCTCTCCTTCCCTCCCTCTTCCTTCCCCCTCTCCTCTTCCTTCCCTTCCCTCTCCTCTTCCTTCCCTCTCCCTTCCTTCCCTCCCTCTCCTCTTCCTCCCCTCTCCTCTCCTTCCCCTCCTCCTCTTCCTTCCCTCTCCTCTTCCTTCCCCTCTCCTCTTCCTTCCCCTCTTCCTCTTCCTTCCCCTCCCTCTTCCTTCCCCTCTCCTCTCCTTCCCTCCCTCTCTTCCTCACCTCTTCCTTCCCCTCTCTCTTCCTTCCCTCTCCTCTTCCTTCCCTCTCCCTCTTCCTTCCCCTTCCTCTCCTCCCCTCTTCCTTCCCCTCCCTCTTCCTTCCCCTCTCCTCTTCCTTCCCCTCCCTCTTCCTTCCCCTCCTCCTCTTCCTTCCCCTCTCCTCTTCCTTCCCCTCCCTCTTCCTTCCCTTCCCCTCTCCTCTTCCTTCCCCTCTCCTCTTCACTTCCTCCCTCTCCTCTTCCTTCCCTCTCCTCTTCCTTCCTCTCTCCTCTCTCTTCCTTCCCCTCTCCTCTTCCTTCCCCTCTCCTCTTCCTTCCCCCTCCCTCTTCCTTCCCCTCTCCTCTTCCTTCCCACTCTCCTCCTTCCCTCCCTCTCCCTCTTCCTTCCCTCCCCTTCCTTCCCCTCTCCTCTTACCTCCCCCTCTCTTCCTTCCCCTCTCCCCATCCTTCCCCTCTCCTTCTTCCCCTCTCCTTCCTTCCCTCTCCTCTCCTACCCTACCCCTCCTCCTCTCCCTTCCATCCCACTCCTCCCCTTCCCCCCTCTTCCTTCCCCTCTCCTTCTTCCCCCTCCTCTCCTTCCCCTCTCCTCTTCCTTCCCCTCTCTCCTCTTCTCTTCCCTCTCCTCTTCCTTCCCCTCTCCCCCCTCTTCCTTCCCCTCCTCCTCTTCCTTCCCCTCTCTTCCTTCCCCTCCCTCTCCTTCCTCTCCCTCTCCTCTTCCCCTCTCCTCTTCCTTCCCCTCTCCTCTTCCTTCCCCCTCTCCTCCTCTCCCCCTCCTTCCCCTCCCTCTCCATCCCTCTCCTCTCCTTCCCCTCTCCTCTTCCTTCCCCTCTCCCTCCTTCCCCTTCCCCTCTCCTCTTCCTTCCCCTCTCCTCTTCCTTCCCCTCTCCTCTTCCTTCCCCTCTCCTCTCTTCCTCCCTTCTCCTCTTCCTTCCCCTCTCCTCTTCCTTCCCCTCTCCTCTTCCTTCCCCTCCCTCTTCCTTCCCCTCCCTCTTCCTTCCCTCCCTCTTCCTCCCTCCCTTCCTTCCCTCCTCCTCTTCCTTCCCCTCTCCTCTTCCTTCCTTCCCTCTCCTCTTCCTTCCCCTCCCTCTTCCTTCCCCTCTCCTCTTCCTTCCTTCCCTCTCCTCTTCCTTCCCCTCTCCTCTTCCTTCCCTCTCCTCTTCCTTCCCCTCTCCTCTTCCTTCCTTCCCTCTCCTCTTCCTTCCTTCCCTCTCCTCTTCCTTCCCCTCCCTCTTCCTTCCCCTCTCCTCTTCCTTCCTTCCCTCTCCTCTTCCTTCCCCTCTCCTCTTCCTTCCCCTCTCCTCTTCCTTCCTTCCCTCTCCTCTTCCTTCCCCTCTCCTCTTCCTTCCTTCCCTCTCCTCTTCCTTCCCCTCTCCTCTTCCTTCCTTCCCTCTCCTCTTCCTTCCCCTCTCCTCTTCCTTCCCCTCTCCTCTTCCTTCCCCTCCCCTCTTTCCTTCCCCCCTCTTCCTTCCCCTCTCCTCTTCCTTCCCCTCTCCTCTTCATTTCCCTCCTCTTCCTTCCCCTCTCCTCTTCCTTCCCTCTCCTCTTCCTTCCCTCTCCTCTTCCTTCCCCTCTCCT